>NW_010428338.1:610-6083 GCF_000710305.1 Buceros rhinoceros silvestris | reverse complement strand
GCAGGAATTTTACAACCAACCTTTTAGCTCTGGCCAGTGTTCTCTGACATACAAGAATGTGCCACCTAGCCCAAGAATGTTTATTTTGCAATGTGTATGTATGTCGCATTTAACTGAGCAGGTTTTCTTGTTACTCATTTCACAATAAGCTGTATCTAAAATAGCAAGAGATTGCCCAGATTTATTAAGTTTGCTAGGAGACTAGGAAGTATCTTTGCTCTTTTCAGGACATTACCATCAGCAAATTTTTGTTTATTACCAATTTTACTCTGTCTTTACAGTCTAACCAACCATTTCCCTCCTTTCTAATCAGACTGCACTACAGGAAAGAAGTAAAAAACGTATATAAGTAATAATTCACCTAGATGAAATGAATGGTGTCCCTCATTAAAGAAATACTTTTTGTCTCTGGTGGCTCTTACATACTACCAGTTCAACAAGGTGTGGAATCTCCAACCATTTTAGGTAAGCCTCCACAAGCACAAGTTCCGTGTAACAAGACTGAAATTGCTTCCAGCCCAGCAGCAGAATTAGTGACTCGAAGAAGAATATCCACTCTGTTCTGCAAGATTAGGTCCTATTTCTCCGTGACGGTGTTTTCGTACTCCAGTGAAGTGCTGCTTCTCTTACTAGATTGTTTTCAGATACCTACAGAAACCAAATCCACCTGAAACCCGCGGCACTGCCTGGGGCTAAGTTAATGTACCTGAGCAGCAGTAGTCTGGAGTTCTCACTCCTGTAACTCTGCTGCCTGACTCAGAGGCAGGAGTCTCTAACACAAAGAGGGGCATTTCTGCAGCATTCGGCACTAAATTTGACTGTACTTGTGTTTGTCCCTTTCCCAGAAGCAGTGAGGAAGTTCTTTACCTCTCTATCATAAATTCCAAGTTGCACAGCTTCGCCTCACCAGAAGAAACCAACTGAATAGCGTAGGAGGAAACTGAACGGTGGATAAACCCACGCCAGTGCAGAAAACGCAAAGCGTCAACGATTTGAAGCAGCACATGCAAAATCGTCTCTGTGTGCAGTACCGGGAATTCTGTACGCTAAAAATAATAAAAAAAAAAAACAGAAGTACCAAATTTGCACTGCATTTCTTTAAATCTTGATGTAGGGGAAATCGATTGGATATTGTACAGAAAGCGGCAAAGAAAGCAAGTATGAAACATAAATAAAATGTAATAAAAATGTAATAAAAAAATGTAATAAATGTAATAAAAGAGAGGCCAACTGCACTTGCTAAATAGTGTCGTTCTCTATACCAAACCAACCAAAATTACCTTAAAAAAGTAACTAAGGAAGAAAAAGGCTATGACTTTGACTCTGCCGAAGTTCACTCTGAAGCAGAATGAACTCTTAGAATTTCTTGCCTTTGCAATTTCTAATTGTAACTTAGCCATCCGTATTCAAGCGGTTAAAGAAATAATGACTCAATTGACTGCAAAAAGGAAGATAAAAATATTGAATGACAAAAATAAAAATGCAGATCAGTTGATTAAAAAAAAAAAAGAACCACAGCTGAGCTTGAGCCTTCGCCTTTGCACACAGGCCATCTGCAACGTACGACACACAAATACTCAAAGGCAAAAGCTGGTCTCGCCACTAAACCTCTTCCTCTCGATCAATTACTTTTTAAAACCAAGTATTCCAGTTACCCTTTCATGAAGGATGCTGTACAGAGAACCAAAGTTAACCCTTTCATATACTAAACGGGTTTTCTCCAAGTCACTGGACAGACAGACAGACAGCAGCTGTAGCAAATGAGGATGACGGAGTTTACTGCAAAGCGAGAAGAAAACAAAATGGTAAGGCAAATCTGAGATGAAGGAGAGAAAGGCCTGGCCTTCTGGGTGATTTATACCAATACCACAGAAGTCTGACTTGTCATTAAAATACCCAAAATGTTAGAAGAGCCACAGATGAGGAGGCGCTCAGGAAGCGGCGCGTACTGTCACGACCGGGAGAAGCTCTACACAAGGCATCCAAGAAACGCGCAATGAAACGCTCATCCAGGCACAGGGAAGAGAGTATCATCTTCTGCACTACCCACCGGGGAGCAAACCGAGTGGGAAGACACAGAGACAGAGGGGCAGTTCTCGTTTGGAGGGACGCGCAGCCACAGCCTGGCGGTCCTCCTGCGGTTAGTCCCATTGCCCCACATCACCGCAGACGCCCGAACCCCAGCAGCACTCGTGGCCGCTGCACAATCTTTCTTACCTACTGTGTTCCTGCTCTGCAAGGAGAAGATCAGCTAAGCGCAGTTTACTACAGTTCAGATGGGGCTGAAAGCTGAGTTCCTTCACTGTAACTCTGCTGCTTCCCCACATTAAGCTGCAAGGAGAAGAGGATGAATTTCTACAAGACACCTTCTCCAGTATTTTTTCCAGTTACAGGATTCCTTACAAACAATTCTGTAACTCTGAAAAGCTCTGGTGCTGACTCCTACTGTTAGTAACACCACTTTGATGATCCTGGCTATAGCACATACTCTTTCAAATTGACTACATACTCCCATCCTGTTAAGGACTGGATGTAGCAGGACAGGTTTGCCCTTCAAAGACCTACCCCTGCACAGCCCAAGGCAAAGAGCAAGGATGCCCTAAACCTCCTTCCTCTAAAGGCCATCAGCCCCCTGCCGTACAAGCCAGAGCTCTGGGAAGGTTAAATCACCAGTTTGTCAGTTCTCTGGATGTCCCTGAGGCACAATATTCCCTCCACAAGACAAAAGATAAAAACAGGGCTCAGTCTGCTCAGCCTCTCATTTCACCACAGGCTGGAGCAAGTGGGCTGTGGATGTGCATGGCCAGAGGCCTGACCCAACAATTACAAGGAATTTACATGGAAGGATACAATCTGTACCAGCCCAGCAGGACACTCCCACCACAAAAGGAGTCACTACGGACACATCACTAGCAATGAACAGCCATAATTGGGTCGATACCGCTGAAAGGCCAAGAGCGACCTACAGACATGGAGGGGGTCTGAGGAAGGTGTTCATGAGTGGACGAATATAGAACAGACAAGGAAAACTATCCAAACAAAGCACCTGGGACAACAACTCGATGCTTAATAGTAACAGATACACACCAAGAGGGGCTCAAATCCCTTTGATTCCACTTACTTGGTCATGTTCATGTATGGTCCAACGTGGTAAGAAAACGTTGGTTCATCATCTGCTTGAACCACATCTTTTTCCCCAATAATAGGGAGAGACGTCAAGTACTCTAGCTGCCCGCTGCCTGCAAGACAGAGCTGAAACCACACCAAGCATCACCAGAAGGAATACGCAACAGTTCCCAAGATCCGTCACTTACTCGCTAAAAACCCCAGGGCGATCACTGCCATGGGCAAAGGCATCAGCATGAACCGTTAGGATATCCCTGCCAAAAGCTTCACGCTCTAGAGAAGCTGAAAGAGCGGAAGCAGGAACAGTCCTTAGGAACTGCCACAGGTGACACTGAACAGGAGAGTTTCTGCTGCCTGTTCCAGGGCAGCTTCCTCTGATGGGGCCAAGGAACGACTAAAGGCCTCAATTATTTGTGCTTTCCCCACGTGGTTTTCCCCATGATTTCAGCTGAAATAAGAAGGCACTAAAAATTAAAAATAACACAGGCAGGGTAATGCCTGTGAAGAATATATGTCTGAAAAACTGTACTAACATCATTAGAAAGCTGTTTCCCACAGCATCTTACCTTCCCAAAACCAAAGCTGTAAATGTTCCTGGCTGCATTAGCTCCACCTTTTAGAAATCTACCCAGAGGACTGTCAACATTTCTAAGTATCAAAAAAAAGCAATAAGAGTAACCGATATGCCAAGACTTTGAGCAAAATACAAAAAAAGAGAGAGAAAAAGGAAAACTTTTCTGCCACAGCCATGTATTTCAAATGTTGCATTTCACAATCCCCCCAGTGTAATGCAGATGCTGAAATTCCAAATTATTCTGCAACTCATTAACACTTTTCAGACACATCATTTTGATATGTATTTGTTTAAAGCAAGATAGGCAATAAAAACATACAGGCATCCTGCATTGCTTTTTTTTTTCTTAAATGTGTAACTTTTTTTACATGTATCTGATATAAAAGGTCTTGAAACAGCTGGAATCACACCCCTAAAAGATCTGCAGTGACCCTCAGTACTCGAGAACACCTTCTTACCCCTGAAAAAGGCCCCTGAACCTGGCCGGGCTGCAGACCAGCACCTGCGGTGATCCAGCCTGCCTGAGGAGATCAGGGGGCAAACCCTGCATGGCAGCCTGCATGTGGAACGTGCAACGCTGTATAAACTCCAGCATCTAGACGAGGGGGAGGGAAAAAACAACCACCAAATTACTGCAGGACTGCTGATAAACTGTTTTAAATTAATGGATCATGACTATTGAAAAAAATAAGTAGTTACTTGCAACGTTTATATAGACATTTCAATAAATGGATACAGAGAAAAACCTGAGGAAAACCAATTCCATGAAAATGTAAGAGATAGCTTACTTCAAGCAGGGGATGACTAACCTTCAAGATACTCATCCACTGCAAACTGTAATATCAGGTTTCTGTTTAAGAGCAGCATCGTAGTAACAGGAAAGACATGTATTATGAGGTTTAAATCAACATTACAGTAATGAATAAGCTTTCTTGAATCTGCACTTTGCTAGAAAAAAATGACACATTTGCTGGCAGTGCTCATGCAGAGACCAAGACACACTCGAAAACTACTTCAGGTTCACTCCTGGATTGCACATACATGCAAACAAACTACACACAGCAGGGATCAAAAGCAAGGGCCTGTGATTCCCCTCACTGCACACTTACACAAGTCAAAACTTGCCCCTGCACCTGAGCAAATAGCCTGAACCAGGAAGACTTCCAGACACCATCACTGATGTTGAAAAATGACGTTAAGTAACTACCTAACATGTAAAAACCGAGAGCTTCTCCCTGGAATGCTGGAGTTTCCTCACTTTAAGGTGAGCACCTATTCACCACGGATGACACGCACATACCTGAACACTGCTTTCTTTTCCAGCTGACATAGCCCAGTGCTGAGGATCTTTCCCATCTTTGTCATGTACTCTCAGATCACCTCCTGCATCCAGCAGCTTGCTAAGAATCCACTGATTTCCCGAGAACGCAGCTGCATGGACTGGGGTGCTTCCATCGTAACAGCGACTGAGGAATGTTAAAGCAGAAATATCTCAACCTGCCCGTACCACACTCAACCAGCAGTGCCTCGGCAAGAAAAACAGCTTGCCAGAACCTTTATGTACTCCCAAACACCACCACACACCGTGAAATAAAGTCAGGCACCTACTTACATCTGAGGATCTTTGGCTAAAATAACAACATGCATCTTAAGCATGTCTTTGTTTATAGTCAGTGAATATTGTGTATTACATTGAATGAAACCACTAGAAGCTGAACATTAATTCAAGACAAAAATTAATTCTTATACTTAACTGATTAGCATCTGAGCCAT
>NW_010428338.1:0-472 GCF_000710305.1 Buceros rhinoceros silvestris | reverse complement strand
GAATTACGATCTGAGCCATAATCCAGCAGCCCATCCACTATTTTACCAAGACCCAGCAACGCAGCCGTGAAGAGAGAAGTTTGGCCCATGGAATTTACAGCATCTACGAAAATACCTACAAAGAAACAAAAGATTACGGGGAGAGAGGTTGGTCCTCCCTACCCCAAAATAAAAGGCACTGTTACCAGAAATAGTAAACGTCGTGGTATTAACAGAAATCGAAAACAGAACTGCCTGCCTCGTGTACACACGCCATCCACTGCCTGGTGGCGGGGTTTTCTAATAAAGGATGTCTGAGAACCAGAGGAGAAACCGAAAGGAATATTCCTATAGCTCTGATCTGTTCTTAGAAGCACCACAAAAAAAAAAAGAGGGGCCACAAACCACTCAGCCCGTGCTCTCTCCCTCCCGTGCCCGCGCACTGCGCCGGCCGGGAACGGTCATCAATGGCGGGCGGCACCTGCCCACGCAG
>NW_010428337.1:17746-18839 GCF_000710305.1 Buceros rhinoceros silvestris | reverse complement strand
TATATATGTGTATATACTAACCCTGTGATGACATTGTTAGGGAGTGACAAAATTGGGCTATCCCATAAGGTGACAACAGTCCTGTGATCTGCAGGCAAGGCTTAAGGCTAGGGCAGGGCAGGTGGAGCCACGAAGGTGATCTCATGGGATTGCTAACCCAGGCATGAATGTGGCTGTACCGCAGCTCAACCAGCTCCACAGATGAGGAATTAATTGTAGGTCAGGCACCATCAGCTGCTTAGATCTGAGAGCAGGGAACTGCTCAACTCACTACACTGGTCTTCTCCTTGTGGCCAGGATTTTCACCTGGTATTATTTTCAGTCATGAATGAAAATAATATTAGTAAAATAATGAAACTAAAATAATTGGCCACGTAACACGACCTCTGCTAAGGACAAGGTGTTTCACTGAAGAGAACCAGGAGCTCCATGGAAATGTTCTGCTGCTCAGAGATGACACGAAAATGTAGTTATCAAAGTCCAAGTTTTTACATGTGTCTTAGATTCTGGTTATTAACAAGCAAACTCATTGAGAAAAGAAAACCTGATGCCGTACTGAAAGGGTTTAAAAAATCAAAAATTCAAGTGTTTCTTGTGTGGCTGGCAAGTTAGAAATATTATTAGAATATAAAAATTTTATAGAAATTGTTGTTTTTGAAGTAGTGTGACCAGCAGGAGGAGGGAGGTGATTGTCCCCCTGTACTCAGCGCTGGTGAGGCCACACCTTGAGTCCTGCGTCCAGTTTTGGGCCCCTCATTTGAAGAAGGATGTTGAGATGCTGGAGCGTGTCCAGAGAAGGGCAACAAAGCTGGTGCAGGGTCTAGACAAAAAGTCTTATGAGGAGCAGCTGAGGGAGCTGGGGTTGTTTAGTCTGGAGAAAAGGAGGCTGAAGGGAGATCTTCTCACTCTCTACAACTACCTGAAAGGAGGGTGTAGAGAGGTGGGGGTTGGTCTATGCTCCCAGGTGTCAAGGAATAGGACATGAGGAAATGGCCTTAAGTTGCAGCAGGAGAGGTTTAGGTTGGATATCAGGAAAAATTTCTTTACAGAAAGGGTTGTCAAGCATTGGAACAGGCTGCCCAGGGAAGTGGTA
>NW_010428337.1:0-17546 GCF_000710305.1 Buceros rhinoceros silvestris | reverse complement strand
GTGGATGTGATGCTTAGGGACATGGTTTAGTGGTGACCTGGCAGTGCAGGGTGAACAGCTGGACTCGATGATTTTAAAGGTCTCTTCCAACAGAAGTGATTCTGTGATTCGGTGAATGAAATAAAAAAATGAGTTTCAGTTCTGGGGCTTGGAGCCTCGGGCTCTCTTTCAAAGCAGAAACTATGCACATGTTAAGCTTTTAAGCTTTGAGCCTTAATAAAGATTTTCTAGCAGATTGTCAAGATTAATTTGGATGCAGGTTGCACAGAGCCTGCCCAGCTTTAGTTTTAAAGCAGATAGTGTGAGGAAGGAGCTGAGAAGCATTTTCTCACACTGTGTCTGAGCTTCTTGGACACAGTCTATTACAGAGCATCGAACCTTGCGTTAATGCTCATTAGAAAGGCCTAAGGCTAGCAAATTTTTTTTTCTTTTAGTCTTACAGTTGGAATTTAGAAAAAGGTTCCTGCCTATGCGGCAGATACGCAGCTTTCTCCATGGGGCAGATACCTGTAGGAAGGTCATTACAAAACGGTGTCTACCCGTCGTGTCTTCCAGCTGGGCTCTGTGCTTCAGTAGCTATCTCAAGCTCAACTGCAATTCCATTTATTGCATCAAATGCTGACTTCTAAGGATGTTTTAATTCTAAATCTTTTAAGGGAAAAAATAGGTTAAGTCTTGAAAACACGGAGTATACACACTTTTGACCTCAATCTGTGGTTTTTTTTTTCTAATAAGCATGAAAATGCTCTTGTTAAGAAATTAAACAGAATAGAAACAAAGGTTTAAATGGTACCTCTTCAGAGAAAAGCCAGTGGAGATGGAAAGTGTTATTTTCTTCTTACAGAAGAAGAAAAAGGTCTCCAAAAGTTGCCCTGTCTAACTGTGTCTTTAGTCACAATACCATAGTAGCCATTCTCATCAATAATGTATTTTCACCTACAAACAAAATACAATGGAAACGCAGCTCTTGGGGGTGAGAAGGAACATACTCATCACAGAATCACCAAATGTTTGGGGCTAGAAGGGACCTCTGGAATCATCTAGTCCAGCTCCCCTGCTAAAGTAGGTTCACCCAGAGCAGGTTGAACAGAATCGCATCCAGGCGGGTTTTGAGTATCTCCAGAGAAGGAGACTCCTCAACCTCTCTGGGCAGCTTGTGTTCCAGTGCCACCCGCAGAGTAAAGAAGATTTTCCTTATGTTTCCTTGTGACCATTGCCCCTTGCCCTGTTGCTGGGGACCGCTGAAAAGAGTCTGGTCCCATCCTCTCGACACGTGGTCTTTAGCATTGATCAGATCTATAAGCATTGATAAGGTGTATAAGCACTGATCAGATCCCCTCTCAGCCTTCTCTTCGCCAGGCTAAACAGATCCGGCTTTCTCAGTCTTTCTTTGTAAGAGAGATGTTCCAGTCCCTTAATCATCTTCATAGCCCTTCACTGTGCTCTCTCCAAGTAGTTCCTTGTCCCACGTGAGCTGGGGAGCCCAGAACTGGTCACAGTGCTCCAGATGTGGCGTCACTAGGGCAGAGTAGAGGGGGAGGAGAACCTCCCTTGACCTGCTGGCCACACTCTTCTTGATGCGCTCCAACATACTATCTGCCTTCTTGGCCACAGGGGCTCACAGCTGGCTCATGGTGAACTTGTTCTCCACCAGGACTCCCAGGTCCTTCTCTGCAGAGCTGCTTTCCAGCAGGTCAACCCCCAACCTGTACTGGTGCATGGGGTTATTCCTCCCCAGGTGCAGGGCCCTGCACTTGCCCTTATTGAACCTCATTCAGTTCCTCTCCACCCAACTCTCCAGCCTGCCCAGGTCTCATTGAAGAGCAGCACAGCCTTCTGGTGTATCAGCCAGTCTCCCCAGTTTGTATCATCAGCAAACTTGCCAAGGATATATTCTATCCCTTCATCTAGTTCATTGATGAATGTGTTGACCAAGGCTGGACCCAGTTCTGACCTCTGAGGAACACTACTAGCCCCAGCCCTCTGATGAGACTCTTTGCCACTGATCACAGCCCTCTGAGTCCTGTCATTCAGCCAGGTCACAATCCATCTCACTGTCCACTCATCTAACGCACACTTCCCTTGTGAGGATGTTATGGGAGACAGTGCCAAAAGCCTTGCTGAAGTTGAGGTAGACCACAGCCACTGCTCCCTCCTCATCTATCCAGCCAGTCATATTGGTCAGGCATGGTTTCCCCTTGGTGAATCCATGCTGACCACTCCTAATAACCTTCTTTTCCTCCACATGCTTAAAAACATCATCCCGAATGAGCTGTTCTATCACCTTTCCAGGGATGCAGGTGAGGCCTGAAGTTTCTTCCCCGTAGTGAATCCATACTGACTACTCCTGATAACCTCTTATTCCTCCTCATCCTTAGAGATAATGTCCAGAATGAGCTGTTCTATCACCTTTCCAGGGATGCAGGTGAGGCCTGAAGTTTCCCGAGTCCTTCTCCTTGCGCTTTTTGAAGACTGGAGCGATATTGGCTTTCCTTCAGTCTTCAGGCACCTCTCCTGTTTAGAGGAGAGATGTTCAGAGATGATGAAGAGTGACTTAGCGCTCTCTGGCAGCTCCCTCAGCACTCTTGGGTGCATCCCATTGGGGCCCATGGATTTGTGGATGTCCAGCTTGGACATGGTCTCTAACCTGATCTTTCTTGACTGAGGGAAAGTCTTCCTTTCTCCAGACGTTCTCTTATACCTCCAGGGCCTGAGATTCCTGAGGGTCAGCCTTAGCAGTAAAGACTGAAGCAAAGAAAGCACTCAGTAGCTCCACCTTCTCCGTATCCTTTGTCACCAGAGCACCCACCTCATTCAGCAGCAGGCAAATATTTCCCCTTATCTTCCTGTCACTGCTGATGTAGTTGAAGAAGTTTTTCTTGTTTTGTTCAAGAACAAGAAGCTCTTCTTGTTTCTGTCTTCTTCTTTGACACTTTTTTGTGTATCGTTGAATGTATTTTCCCTTATACAGGCAACAAGGAGCATCATTCTGCAGCTATGCTAAAATCAACAGTACATCTCACGGCAGTGTTCATTGTTACAACATTAGAATGATTTCCCTTTCAAACGTGTACTACAAATAATTCCATGTAAGCAAGATCAGAGTATTTCAGTTCAGGAAAAAGCAATTTATGAAATAAATTTGTCCAGGAAATGAAAGATGAGAAACAGCCTTGTGCTGTGGCAAGTGTGAAAGTTCCCTGCTAAATCATCAAAGTTTAAAGTCCAGAATACCTTGGAAGAGTAAATCTTTTACTTTTTTTTTTATAAAACCCCACACCTTGCTAAATGTTCCATTAAAAGGGGCCTCATGTTCTGATCCACCATATAAACTTGGGTTCATCATGGAGCTGATCAGGAGGACAGATGATGAATACTCTGTGTTGCTTCAGAGGCAGGATCTAGCTTGAGAAGTGGAAACTGAAAGGAAGTTCACACATACACATATAATCTTGAATCTTATACGCAGTGATTCAGTAATGTTAATAGGAAGAAAATTAAAGTATCTTGTTAGACCGAGCTTTTAACTTAATGTTAATGTCAAAAACTTTCATCTGGCTGTGGAAACGCCCACTCTTCAACCTTTACCATTTTGTCATAGATCTTCGGCTTGATCCTGAGCCTCATGGACAGTTTCATCTGACTCCACATTGACTCGGGTGGGAGGCTGTGACCTGGGCAGACAAGGCAGAACTGAGTTAGCTATTTCTAAGAAATGGGAGCATGTGAACTCACAGCTTCTCTGCAAGGGGAATTAGGCAGGTAAAGTTTTTTGTGTGTAGCCACATATTTAATTGTGATGACATGCTGAAATTGGTCAGTGTGAGTGATAATATTAGAGTGAAGGTTTTGCATTTCATACGAGTTTTTTGTCAGTGAGAGGAAAGCAAATACAAAAATGTGTGAAAATTTATTAAATGACTGGGTCTTTGGAAGATTGCCTGTGGTATCACTTGAAATATTTCCGTAAGTGCATCTTAGGGTGAAATTATTCTGGATAGAAGTAGGAGAGGAATTAAGACAGTAAGGCAAGGGGAGGAGAGACTTTGGAAAAAGAGAACGGGAGATCGATGGTGAGTTGGTGGAGTTTAACATTAAGATTAAGTTAAACATTAAGATTGTTTCGGCTGATTAAATCTGCAAAAATTATTTTGGGCTTAAAGAAGACAACTTTGGCAGAGCACCAAAATGTAGATAAGGTGAATGGTATAGCAGAGAAAGAAGAAAAGGGAAATTATTTCTGTAAGGCAAATAGCTTCACCTATCTTAATGCAACGCTAAAAGTAAGAACAGATATACTGGTTCAAACCAGGAGCCCACCTTGACAGGCGTTCTTTTCGTCCCAAGATGTCGCTCAAGGCCGGAATGGCGGTTCAAACCAGGAGCCCACCTTGACAGGCGTCCTTTTCATCCCAAGATGTCGCTCAAGGCTGAAATGGGAAGGATCATCACCACTATGATGGGTGTGCAGTCCAGACTTTGAAGGCCAGGAGCATCATCTTAAAGGGTGTTCACAACCACAAGATCTGGCCATCACCAACCCTTAGGATGTCCACATTTTCAAAGACAGTCCAAGGAGCGTTTCTGGGGGAAAGGAGCCGAACTGTTACATCTTGGTCAGTTTCCATCTGACCTCAGATGCAGCCAAGAATTCTGTCAAGTTATCCCACTTCTACTTTCACTGTTGCTGTCCATGCTGACAAACACCAAACCAAATATGCAATCCATGAATCATGCTATCGATATGAGGACAAGAAATCATATGTTCAGGTTATAATCAGCTGGATGAAGCCAAGAAGACTGGGAACATCCAAACAGCATCTCCCAAGAGCTGTAGATGAGAAGACAAAACACACCTTCCTCTTCCATGGCCCATACTGACCATAATAAGAAGCCCAGGAAATAGCCCAGGGACAGGGACAGGTAATAGATACATAATTTGACTGCTTTGCAGCTAGGATGGCTTTCTGACTCCTGTCTGTGCAATGCTCCAAATAATTTCTTTCTTCTGAACCATTCACCCGTGACACACTTCAGCCCTCTCTTTTCTGTTAGCATAACTCAAATGAGGCAGACCATATGCCACCCCTAATTTACTCCAATTTGCAGAGCTGACAAGTAGTATCTTCCTTTCTCTCTGTTCCTTCTATCACCTCACACTGCGTGAACCCCACAGGTCTGCTAAGAGAGGGAAGACTGAATGACTGATCTGCATCAGAGCACATATATTGCACGGCAATTTTAGCTGGAAAGTATAAGTGACTGGACTCTTTCCACGTCACAAGAAGGGTCTGGCTTTGAAGAGGCCACCTGGAAACAAGGGAGCTCTTTCAGAGCAGACATCCACCTAGTTTATTCTTGGCTGAGGTCTACAACTACCTTGAGTCGACGGTGAGGGTTAGAATTATCTTTTTTACATAATTGTGAGCAAAAGGATAGGCAAGAAGGCTATGAAGCAGGCAGAAAATCAACTCAACTTTGAGCACAATTAGTGCAGAAAGGTTTAACTGTGTTCTGTAGGACTCTGCACTAACCTTCAAAATGAAGAATGAATTCTTATTTGGGTGCAAAGAATAAAAAGTAATTTTATATACTGTCCTTTTCAGCTCTTTTTGTGTTTTGTTTTGTTTTTTTAAGATGAGATGGAAGTAACTCCCTGAAGGTCATGTTCAACTCACCATGCCATGAGCTGATACGTGGAATTATATCTGGGGCTTTAGAGAGAAAGGATAAGATGACTTGAGAGGGTTTGCAACACTGAAACTGTAGTCTTTTGCATTTTGGTCAGATAAATCACATGGTATAGCCAGTGTTGGGGAAAATAGATACTTTAGAAAGACACACATAGCACCACTGGCTTTGTGTTTCTCAGCGTGGATTTCTCACTGTTAACAGCAAACTGGAGTGCAGAGAGAGCCACGTCCCAGGCTGTAATCCATGCAAACTTCCATAAATCTGTGCACGTGTCAACAGGGTGCAGATATTGGGCTGCCAGGGATCACGGAGCCCCACTGGGTAAGAGCTAAAGGAAGCGGCAGCAGGTTGGAGACAGACAGTCAGCCAAGACGGACATGGGGAGGAGGAGCGTTACTGAGCTACCACAGGCGAGGATGGCGGCAGCCTCAGGGATGCAAACTGGAGAGTAAATAAGATGTCAGGAAGCAAACTAGGGGTGGCCTAAAGGTAGAAAGAAGGAAAAGGCTGTTATATTTCCTTGAGTAGCTTTGGGAAGAAATCAGGCTCTATGTGAGAAGCTGTATGCACGGCTGTATGCACAGGGTGCCCACGGGAGCTCTCAGGAGCTCCTTGCACCTCCTGTGTGTATGCAAAAGTAGGAAGACAACCTGTGATATAGGTTTTCTAGTATTTCAGTAGACTCGCGTGGGAAAAAAAGTAGTGTTTCAGCTTTGGAAACTGAACAAAATCTTGTCTATCTGGTCTGAATGTTTTTTACTGCATTGCTTTAAATTCAGTTTGTACGGGGAACACTTGAGGATATCTTGAAGGAAGTTTCTGTTTGCAGGCGGCTGAGTGCAAGGAGGTGTTTTACCGCACTATGGTGCACAGGCAGCTGCTGAAGCATAACTGAAATGATACGCCACGGTATCAAACTGTCAATTTTCTTCTGCCCTTTAACAAGAAAAACAGTCTTTCTCATCTCTCAGTGGAGAGAAGACCAGGTTAAAGTCTTTTTTTAAATACTTACTGTAATGAATTATTTCAGTAGCCACAACTTAGCCTCCATAATCCCTTGTGAATGCTGGTTATGTGTAAGAAGATGCTGGAGTAGATATTTTTTAAGTAATAGAAGATTAGTATTGACCAAGCATGTTTTAATGAAAGGAAAATCTTCATTGGAGGCAATGCACCACAAGGAAAAGGGAGAAGGAGTGAAAAGAAGGCAAAATCTCATGTTGCTGTTGATTCAGAGCATGAAGAAAGAGCAGTAATAGTGGTTTTGTTCTGTTTTGTTTTGTTTTGTTTTGTTTTTTTAACATGCGAGCATTTCAATCAAGGCAGCTGCAATAAACTGATGAAGTGCATTAAGTGGGCTGAAGACAGTAGCCCCTGGACTGCCTCAGAGTTAGCACTGGTCTTGGTGTCAGCTGTGTTTGAAATGTGGACTCATACAAACGGGATTAAGTCTGTATCTCATTTTAGTGTCATTGAATCTTAGACTCATAGAATGATTTGGGTTGGAAGGGACCTTTGAAGATCATCTAGTCCAACCCACCCTGCTGTGAGCAAGAATATCTTCCACTAGACCGGGTTGTTCAGAGCCCCATCCTTGAACACTTCCAGGGATGGAGCATCCACAGCTTCTCGGGGCACACTATTCCAGCGCCTCACCACCCTCGTTGTAGAACATTTCTTCCTTAGATCCAGTTGAAACCTGCCCTCTTTGCACAGACCTTTTCCTTTGCACACCAAAGGGTGAATCTCAGTGAGTCTCAATGAGGTGTGCTATGATTTGCTGCCTGTCTGCAATTTAGCAGAAAATAATTTACCCGAGGCAAGTAACGGATGGTGACTTTGCTCCTAACATCCATCCATGGGGCAATTTAGGGCTGTGCAGAAATGATAGATTTATACATTTATGGGGAAATGGCCAGTAGCAGGGATCAGAGGTACAGAAATGGGAAGTGTGGGCTGTGCAACAGAGGCCACAGGTAGCAGCAATAATAAGTGGTGAGGATTTTTACTTTTTTGTCTGGTTTTTTGTTTGTTTGTTTTTGGGGTTTTTTTTCATTCAGCTCAGAGTTTTCTTGGTGACTTAAAATCTAACTTGCTGGTAGGATTGCTGTGCTACGTGAAATACTATCTTTACATTACAAAGGAGAACAAAGTCACATGTGTCCTTTCCCCCCCATACTATCAGTAAGGAAAAATACCTTCAAAGATGCACTCATGATCTCAATAGGCACAAGATCTTATTTTGCTTTAAATCACTGCCTTCTCTTTTTAGGTTGTTCTATTGTAGTGATTTCAGGTCAACGTCATCCAAATAAAATCTGTTGTTCTGAAGGTTCCACACATAGCCATTTGAGCTCTTCAAGATTATTTGCATAGAAAGAAAAGGCAATTCCTTCATTGCTAAATGTTAAAAGGTGATAGCGATGAAGCTTTGTAACCTTGCAGAGGAAGAAGGAAGGAAAGATCATGCATAACGAGTCTGTTGTGGGAGTAAAACACAACAAAACCAAAAGAATTCAGCTGAGTCAGCAATCCTGCCATCTGAGTTGGAAAAGAAAAATTGCCTTTTTTTTAAAATGAGCAGAAAAGTACAGGAAACAGTTGAAAACTGAAGAAATTTCATTGTTCAGACCAGTCAAAGTACCCGTCTTTGTTATATGGTGAGCCTTAGAAAGCAGATGCTCCGAGGAAGAGCAACAGAGTGTCTCATTCTTTCGTTTAAGAAAAAATGAATTTGAAACTGTCCAACAGCAGCTCCAAAATGGTTTTATTGCAGTTTTCCCAGAGGAAAATGCAAGGATGGGCTGTGCTTCTCTTTTGTAAAACTTGCTGAAGATAACCGGCCTAGGAGCCGTGGGAAGCAAACTGACAAGGGGCTGCGAGAAAGGCCGAGATTGCAAAAAAGTCAAACCAGAATCACGTCAGTGAATGAATCCATTCTGTGGGATCCGTCAACAGAAGAGCTTTTCTTGCTGGTTTTGTGCATGTTCTTGCAGTACATCGTTCTATGGAGGCTGGAGCTCTAGGGATGATTGTATTTCTGGAGTGGCGGAGCCCCCTGCTTCAATGTAGCTGCTTAATGGAGAAGGCGAGGTGATTTAAGGAATCAACTCTTGGACTTTTTCTCTTTGTAGTTAGCCTGTAAAAACAATGGCGTTCATCTTTTTAATTTCCAAACCCCCCCTCTTTTCTTTTTTTAGGGTGAATGCTGTGGTTTTTATTTGTCATCAGTTATCATTTCTTCCCACGATGAGAATCTCATTTTAGTTTTCAACACCCGTAACGTAATCTCAGGAACAGATCAATCAACAGGATGTCACTACTGGTAAAACAAGTGCTAGTATGGTTTTGTACCAATACAAGCAGGACCTGTCCCCAGTCCTCCATTGTCACAGTGGTGCTTCAGAGCCATCAGGGATGGTTACATCTGACATTCTGCCTGTCTGGAGAAAAAGAACTCTTGTCTGTAATTCTGCACCAGGTCAAAACTAATCCTGTCTCTCTGCCTAACTATTAGTTGCTGTCACGATTCAGAGAACAGCAGCTTTCTGAGACTCAGAGCAAACCAGGCTGAGAAGCGACTTAGACTTGTAGAACATTTGGTCAGATGGTTACATCTGACATTCTGCCTGTCTGGAGAAAAAGAACTCTTGTCTGTAATTCTGCACCAGGTCAAAACTAATCCTGTCTCTCTGCCTAACTATTAGTTGCTGTCACGATTCAGAGAACAGCAGCTTTCTGAGACTCAGAGCAAACCAGGCTGAGAAGCGACTTAGACATTCGTGTTTTCTGTAGCGGCAAAAAAACCAAGCTCTTCCCAGCTCAGTGCAGAACATTAGGCATATCTGGAAATTTATGAAGACGTTAGGGTTTGTTTGAAATAATTCATCCTTACTAGATGATTTTTTGGCATTGTAATATTATGTGGGTGTTCGTGACTTTGTGTACCAAGAAGATGGTTTTCCATTGCTAGAATGTAGTGAAGAGTAGACTGATTAAGATTTGGGGTTTATACTGCAAATATCAAAATGGATGAAATTACTAGCTATTAAAGTTATTTTATTCATTTCTCATTGTAGTGTGTCTTAAAATTTAGGACTCTGGAAAGGTAGAGAGATCTCCAAGTCAAGACCTGCAGCAGTTAGCTACATCCTGGACAGCCTTGGATGGCTTCATTAAGGTTTCCTTTACAAGAGATGAGCTGGGGAGGCAGCCCAGAATAATCAGACAGCACTTGTTCGGCTGTTATTTTGCAGATGCTATATGGTGGCAATTTCTGGGCCTTTGATCTATCAACTATTTAAAATGCCCGGGTTAGTTGTTCATGCCCTAACTGTGGCGGAATGGAGCTGAACAATGATACTTGGCATTAAAGCATTATGAATAAATGAATTGTGATGAATTGCAGAAGATGAGACATTTTGGAGGTTTTTCAGAGCATTATTTATGCTTTGCATTTGTGTTTTGTTTTTCCAGTGATGAGCAGTAGATGTGACTTGTAGTGGATAGATAAAGTAGAGAAAATCAATCTATCTGCAGAGCTGTCGAGAGATGGGAGTAGGCAGTCTGATCTTGTGAAATAGAAGATATCCCTGAAGCCATTGTGGGAGCTAGAAGACACCCCTGATACTTGACCAGTTTGGTGGCATGCAGGTGAAACGGCGTAGGGTGGCAGTTCAGCTCAACCTGAACCAAAACTATCCATGGGCTCCCAGAGGTACTCAGCTGTCCAATGAAGCCAGTTGGGGACAGTCCCAGTTTGGGATCCTACGCCAAAATAGTGGAAGAGGTAGACAAGAAGACAAGACAGCATTGAGGTGAAATGTGGTAATATGGAGCTACCTAACAGGCAGCTGCTGAAGCATACTGACATTAACGACTGTCTTTTGGAGTATCTAAGAAAGGGTGGTGATGAAGTCGGAACTATAGGAAAGTAAAGTATAGACATGTGATAAAAGAAGCAAAAGCATATCAGAAAAATAAATACAGAACTGATAGTGCTAAGGGCCATGAAAGAGGAAAAACTAGTAGTCATCATAATACTGATCTCACTTAGGGTTGTAAGGTGTGGAAATGGTAATGATGTTTAAAGACAGAAAACTTGATTGGAAACGGTGGAAATACACAGTAATCCAACTGTTCAGTATGTTGATGATGAAATTCAACAGCTATTAGAATAAGTTATTGTTAAATCAACAAGCCTAGGTAGCATGCATCAAAGAGTTATTTTAAGAATTGTTAAGGGCGTGGCTTTGGTCATTAACATTGATTTTAATGAATTTTGTAGCAGCTCAGAGGTTCCAGAATTGGAAGACAGAGTTTATGTCAGGCTGCTGTTGATAAATGGGCTGATATTGATCTTGGACAAAATATGTAGCAGCTGAAATGGGATTCAGATAGTACAGAAGATGATAGAGTTGTGAGAAACAGTAGGCTTGTGAGAAGTAAGCCTTGAGAAATTTTCTTCTGGTCTTTCATTGTGGAAACAAGATCTGGATTAAAAGTGTGGAAGCATTGATATTCTGTAATCAGACACCAGTGAGGAGCTTGACCTGGTATGAAGCAGATGAAAGCTGTCTTAGAAGATGGTTGGAGGGTCTGCATCAGTGGCTGGAAATAAAACTGGTGCAATGCTAGACCAAAAAAGATGGAAGAACTCCTTGGACCAACAATCAAAACCAGGACAGTTGGATGAGCAGCAATGGTGTGCTCTCCGCAGCTGCAGGGTCTTGCCCAACTCATGTGTCCACAATTCAGGAGGGTCATAGGCAGGTACGTTGCATAAATTTGAGAGAAGAATTATGGGAGTCAATGAAAATGGGGGTTTGAAAAGATGCCTGATACTGAGTGATGCAAGGAATTCAGCTCATCTCGTCTAAACTAGAGAAAACGACAGAGTAACACCGTCACAGTTGATAGGAGCCTTTGCAGGGAAAAGTCTTTAATAAAAAGCTCTTTAAAAAAGGAAGGAATATGTCCAGAAGTTGAGCTAGGTTAGCAATAAGCCTGGTGTTATGACAAAGGTAATTCTTAACTACTGAAACAATATGAAAAAGATTATGACTGGTTATATCACTCATTTGAAAGCAAAGTTTTAACATTTTTCTAAAAGTCGTTCTTCTTTAAGCGATTAGTTCAAAAAGTCACAAGTCACATGTTGCATCAGGAATCAGAGTACGTGGTTTATTATCTGACCTTTATAATTTATTAACCTGTTATTTGTAATTGAACTGATAACCACTGAGAATGTTTCAAGTATTGATACTAGTTTTAAAGTTTAAGAGGAATCACAGAAAACAGCCCCGCAGCCTTTATTCAGGTGGAATACAATATTTACTCTGTTTATAAAACAGTACTGATGTGGTTTACTGGCAGTGTAGAAAATGGGGTATGATGCTCATCCATTCGTCTCTTTTTAACGACCACCGATGTTCCTGGGTTGTCCTGCTGCCTATGTGCCCACGCGTAACATCCCTCATGGTTTGACCATGATGGCTAAATTGGGCTAAGTGACCAAAGCTCCCACCTGAAGAGATCAAAGCCCTTCAGCTCCTTTTAAGTGATCAGTATCAGATTATTAATCCATTAATCAATGGGTTGGAAATCCAAGTGAAAATACAAACAGCAGATTTAGGAGGACCATGAAAGTCCACGGCAGAGGAATGCTCTTGCTAGAGCTTGTATGCTAGCTTTGGGTCTGGCCAGGGTCAAATATGCCTTTGGGTTATGTTTGCTGGTACTTTGTCTCCCTGCAAAACTGTTCCTCATCCTGAGTTGGTAACTGGAAAACCAGCTAAGGTCTCTGGTGAAAACAAAACTTAGAGAATTACAAATGGGCTGCAAGGAAACCACGCTTAACTGAATGCAAATTGAAGTGCTTAAAACACGTGCAGTGTTGGGGAGAGAAAGTAGCAGAAAAAATGCCTTTTTTTCCACAGCTGGTGGAAAAGTTTGAGTACACACTAATTGCTAGAATGATATCTTAGGCTTCATGTTTGAAAACTGTATATCCAAACTGTCTTTTGATCCTAAAGAAAAATCAGAGTTTGCCTGCAAATAAACAACGCCAAGCAAAGCATTTTGGCAAACCATTTATGTGATGAAGAATGCAGCTTTAGAGTTGAATTATTTGTTGACAGATTATTTCAGAAATAATGGAAGAAATTTGTGCTCTCTCAATGATGGATTTCTTGAATGATGTAATGACTACGAGCATGAGAGGAGAGCAGTGGATGTCATTTGGGGGGTGGGGAGGGAGGGTGTTAGAAAGGCTTTTGATGCTGTTGCCTGCTGTGTTGTCATTTGGAAGCTGAGCGCGAACAGGCCGGATGCACGGACGGTTAGATGGGTTGAAAGTTGGCAGGACTGTCAGGTTTGCAGAGAGGTGGTTAACGGCTTTAATGTTTAGCTGGTGTCAGTGAAAAGCAGAGTATGGCAGGGGTTGATACTGGGGCAGGTACTACATGTCTCCATTGCCAACGCAGACGGTGGACAGAGTCATCTTTAGCAAACGTGCATCCAGGAATAGATTAGGGAAAAGTGGCTGTTGGTCCCAAGCCAAAGAGTGGACCTTCATTTGAAAAGGACCTTAAGAAATTTGTCTGGGGTCAAAATCAACCTCATAAAGCTCAACATGGAGTACAGGGCAGACCTTTTGTTCCTGGGGTGGAATTACTAGAGACTGACTGCCTGGATCGGAGGTTTATAGAAGATGACCTGGGCCATACATCGTGGGCTAGATTGAGTAGGAGCACAGCCTAGTGTCATCATGAATAGTCCGTTAGGAAGAGCTTGGCTGGCAGGTCAAGGAAAGTGTTTAGTCCCTCTACTCAGTGCTTGAGAGGCCACACCTGCAGCAACATGTTTTGGGCCCAAGGTAAGGCTCTTAAGACTGGCACAAAGAGGGTTAAGAAAGGATTTAAGAGCAGTCTCCCACTACTGCAGGGGCAATCTCAAATGTATGGAGTTGAACTCTTCTTGGTACTGGCAAGTAATAAAACAAGGGGCAATGGCTGTAAGTTGAGGTTTGGGAGGTTGAGACTGGATGATAGAGCAAATTCTGGAAGGATGGTGCAGGTTGGGACAGGTCCCCAGAGAGGTGGGGTGTCCTTGAGAGGAGGATATGTCAAAGTGTGTGTTTGTTTGAGGGTTCTGTTGTGGAAAGATTTCAGAAGGAATCTCTGGAGCCAGTTTTGGATTTGCCTCTTTGTCTTTTGTTGTTGCGTTTGGATGACTGACTCTAGGCAGAGGAGAATTAAATGCAATCTGGCAGCAAAAGGAGAGCCGTGAGCTAATGTAGAGCTAGCTCAAGATGAGGGGAAAAGCCTGCCCCACTGCCATGCCCAGCCTCAGAGGAGAGTGACGGCAGAAAACTGGCATGGGTAGGCTGGTTACCATGCCAGTGTAGGGTAGACCTCGTGAATAAAAATGCCACTTTCTTAACACCAGTTGTAACCCATCATCTTTGTTTTGCTTTCTAGTAGTCTCAAGGTGTATAGAGATTTTGAATCACCTTGCTGTCTTTCCTTTTTCCTATTATTTTTTATTGCAATAATGAGGACTTCTAAGTACCTTTGACTTCAGAGTAGTGGCACGTGTTTCCTATGACTTCACATTTCAAATAAGTTCTAAAAATGTGAAGTGTACCTCAAAATTTGATGGTTAAATATAGCTGGGACTTTTGCAGTCAGTAGTCTTGATGGGGAGGAAAAAAAAAGCTGTGTATGCCTGAATAGTTAAAAACTTGATCTTTATATTTCAAGTTCAGATATTTACCAAGGCAAAATATCCCAGCAAGAATTAACACCACCACATACAAGAAAAATAGGTCAGGCAGGATCAGCTTCATTTACACGGCAACTGCTTAAATGCCAGTGGGAAAGACTAACCTGATGCCCAGGTGCTGTTTATTTGCATTAGTTTCATTGCTGGGTCTTAAACAGGCTTGTTTTCACCATGGCCTGGTGGAGATCAAAATGCTGGTAAACAGTAGTTACACTTCTAGTAGCCTGTGTGTAGTTTGACATCATTTTAGGTTCTTTTATATACTTTTGCACACTCAAGTTTGTGGTTTGCCAATGCATGAGCTTTCAGTTGAAGAGCATATGGGGGTTTCCTCCTCCTGGCTGTGATGACACAACTGCAGGTTGGTGGGAGTCTATTTGCATCCTGACTGTGAGGTTGGTTGGGTGCTTTTTTCTATTTGGAGATCTAACTCCAATGTTAAAACTACGTGACGAAATAGGAAGCGTGGAAGTCTGGCTGATATGCTTGAGGAGGTCACAGTGGCAACAGGGTTTACATATACTTGAGTGTTATCCTTTTCTTTGTCGTGTCTAGAACTGAACAGATGTGATAAAATTACTAAAATAATAGCAGTGCATGCAAGAAAACTGTCTGAGGCTTCAAACTCTGTATTTAGCTTCTATGGGACCAATTTTTTCATTTATTCCAAGAACTTGCAGAGTGGTTTTGATGAAATTTCTGGGAAGATCTTGGTGTGCAACTTCCAGATGCTTTGCATGAGTGATAATTATATTATCTGGCTTGTTACATTACTTGGAGAAATTCAAGTTGCCAGAAATAGATTCTGCTATGGTGGTGAGTCCTCAGCATCAAGACACGGCCAGGGAAGCTGAGACCTGGAAAGGACATGAAAACATGAGTGGGATTTCAAACCTTAGAGGTCAAGGAGTAAATATTTAATCCTTGATGATGGTCTCACCCTGACTGTGTCGGTTACAGATGGTCCCTGATTTCATGACCATGCTTACACCGTTCCCAAACCCTCAAAGTCATGCCTCAGATTTGAGTGGAGATAGAAGACTTCTGATGACACCGACATTTGGGTTGAAACATTCAGGGAGGAATCACAATGTTAGTAAGTAGTTAGCAGTGTGTTAACTTGGAGTCCACTTTTCTGCTGAGGGATTCATTGACGTTTAAATTTGCTGTGAAGCTGTTTAGTATTTACTAAGTGGTTTTGCAGTGCAGAGACCCACCATTTTGCAGAAGGCTGCAGACTTGCTGCAAACAGCCTCTGTCCTTGCTGCTTTCTCCTGGCACAGGTTGTAATAGTGCTTAGTAGTGTGGCATTGCTTAAAAAACATGCTTTGGGCTCCATTATGTGGCATGCTTTAGGAATGCAGATCTGAAAGGAATTTTCTGGTCTGAAAGATGTGCAGCCCGTATCAGAGCATTGGAAGGTAAATTGTCATGTCACGAGTGGAGGCATTTTGATAACTGTTAAACGCATTTAGACGGGTTACGAAGAAGTGGGTTTCTTGTCTGCTGGAAGACCGGCTGGTACTTTTGAAGAGAATCACAGTGGGGGAAAAAAAACCCCACCCATATGGTTTTGTAAGCAAACTTACATATCAAGAGCTTTAGCCTTCATTTCACCTTTCCTTATGGACGGCTGACAGTTACCACATGGCCCAGCTAACCCAGCTGTGGATGAGAAACAGGCTGATGGAAAAATGGAAATTGATGTGCCACTTGTCCCTGAATATTTTCTTTTTTCTGGGCCGTTTGGTAAACCTTTGTGAAAAATGTACTTCGACAAGAACAAAAATATCTTCAAGAGTGTCTTTAGCTGTCACTTCAGTTAACTCTTGATAGACACAAAACCCTTCAGATGTATGCATTTGAATAAAGTTCATGTAATCATTTTTTGCTGGTTGGAAATCCTCTGGGGATTAATACATGTTGAAGACTATGTTTGTTCAAGCAAAAATGAAATAACATGCACTGCCTCTAAGGAGCTTTGATATAAAATGAATTATTATTTCCTCTGCAAATTGGAACCGTGCATATGGGAGCATAAAATGCATGAACTGGTCTAGATTTTAATCTTTCCTAGTAATCTGGATGAAACAATGGCTGACTGCAAATACTGTGTTGCTGAATATGAAACAAACGGTATTGAGACGACGAATAGGGCCCCGGTCTTTGAATTCATCTTGTCACAATGCATAACTCTTGTACTCTGAACTGTATTAGAGTTTAAAGGCCAAATTAAGTAAAGAAGTGGGCATACTTCCAAATGGACAGCTTATTAAGCTCCAGCCCTCCATTGGCTTGTCTGCTAGGAAGTGTGCAGTGAGTCCATTCTTTAATACCCTTTGGCAAGCAATAGCACATCGAATTTTGGCCTTGACATTACAAAAAGATGCTGTAGCTTCTGCTAGAGACATGAAAGCACACTGCATTGGCTTAGAAAAAGCCGCTAGTTTGTTATTTGGGTGCAATTAGGGGTGTGAGTGAAATACTGTGATAATACTTTGTTATATTCGTGGGATAATAACGATGATTCATAAGGAAAATAGATTCTTTCTGTGTTTAGATTGTACCTCTGCAAAATGTTCAGGGTGAAGGATGTTTAAGTGTGTTATACTAACGCAACCCATTCGTGTTTATCCACTGGTATATCCTATATATTGCAATACTGTACATATTTGCCTTGCGTGCCTACAGCTTGGAGAGCTTGCCAATAGCTAATTTGGCAGGTAAAAGAAGAAAATTTGCTTTAGCAAATGTTTGAAATAAATCTCAAGAAGGTGGTTTAGGGATCTTTTACTCTGAACAGAACTCATTCTGCCCAGTGATTTCAATTCTCAGCTCAGTCTCTTCTAACTAACTGCACTGTCTGAAGTTCACAGCATATTTCTGCAGACAGTGTCTGCTCCTGGCAGTGATAACACTTGATGTTCACAGTCACTGCCAGGGACTGGTGTGCAGAAAGGTCTGTCCTTATACTTGCTCCTGTGCAGACCAAGATCACTGCTAATCCCGTAGTAAGTTAGAGGTCACACCTGCGGGAAGGAGCAGATAGGACAGGTGACCCTAAACTG
>NW_010428336.1:13898-23685 GCF_000710305.1 Buceros rhinoceros silvestris | reverse complement strand
TTTTAATGCCTAAATTTTGGACTCTTTCAGCAGAATTACGGAGTCAACATCTGTCCATATTTCACAGGTCCTGTTCCACGTTTTGCTACCCTGGTTCTTATTGCTTCCATTTAATTACAGAGTAATCGCTGCTGAAGTTTATGTCCCTTGTTTTGCTTCTATAGGAATATCCATCAGCAGCACAGAAATCTCAGACACTCCACACGTCAGCTTACACCTATTTTTCATTTTGACATGGTTTATAGCAAATGTCATTATGGGATTGGATTTAAGCTGCTGGTGACAGCATGTCACTGCTCAATTAAATTTTTAGACACCTCTTCTAATTGTATATTTCAGCACTTCATATTCCTATGATTGCTGCTGTTTCACACCTTCCCCACTTGTTTAAAAGACAGCAAAATCTCTCTCCTTACCTCCAAATGTGGAGATTGTGTTGGCTTTATTTAGTACCTGTGACATTAAAATTGCACTCACACCATTTGCAGGTTGACAAGGCTGCACAACACAAACCTTTCTCAAGAATCGGAGGGACAAGGCAATTCGGCCCAATTTTTGGTTTGGGGGAAATTCCTACATGGATAAGGGCACATTTCAAACACTGTTATAAAGATGTCCTTGATCTCTGCTGAGGTACTTAGAGACCATCCCAGTTCCAAGGTTGTGTTTTTGTTTTTTTTAATAAATGTCAATTTTAAACATTGGTGAATGGACAGAAAAATGCAGACTCCAAAATCTGTTTGAATTTCCTGGCTATTTTCAACATAGCTATAAACGGAAAAAAGGATTATTACTTTTTATTAACTTTTATGGGATTTTTTTCCTTTTTTTTTTTTTTCTGTTTTAAGAAAAAGCTTAGATTTTCACAGAGTCTCCCTCAGAACAAAACATTTTGGAATCCTAGAGAAGGAAATCTTTATTGCGGAACCTTCCTGGAATGACTGTCTTTGAATTACAGTGATTGTGACTCAGCTGGGAAACTAAGTAAAGACTTTCAACCACTTAAAGTTAGTTTCTGGATGTCCTTGAAGGGCCCTTTACTTTGAAATCTGTCTTCCAGACTGGTTAGGCAGGACTCAGATACTATTTTGGGGAGAATGATGAAAATGCTGATCTTGTCTTAGACTCCCTTAGAACTGAAACAGATTGTGCTTCCTTGAATAAAAGAAATAAAACTAGCTGTATAGGAGAAATGTAAGTCCAATATAACTAGAAATGTATATTTTTCTAGCCACTATGGAAAATGGTCTTCCAACAATATAGAAAGCATCTAGACTTTTTTTTTTTTTAGTTTTCCCATAGTCCAGAACTCTATTTAATACCCAAGAGAGCATGTGCAAGTAGTCATGCAACACTGGGGTTTATTAATCATGGCTTTGAATCATGGACCTCTGTTTAGGGCAATGCGGTCTGTAAGCAGAAGCACCATGAATTCCCTTTTTCAACTCAGCAGTTTGATTTTCTTCACACTTTCACACGTGAGATAGATAGACTTTGTAATGTTTTCCCAGTCTTTGCAGCAGCACTTTACAACATCAGGCTGTTTTCCATGCAGTGTGAAAATATATTTTCATGACGCACTACTTATTTTATGGGAAAAAAACACCTGTTCAGTGCCTCTGTGAGAAACGTGAATTAATGCTTCAGAGGAACGAGCTTAGATAATGTGCATCTTCACGATATTCTACTGTCATGAGACTTCTTGAGGCAGCAACGTAAATGAAGAAAGAGGTGCAGTGAAGCTGATACCAAACAGCTCAACCCTCTAATTTACCTGATGAAGCCAACCCCAAAACTTCACAGAGGCAGCTGGAAACAGTCCAGGGCACTGGTCCAGTGGAGTCCTCACCAGCACATGCAGACTGACTCATCGCTCAGCACAAAAACGCACGAAGAAATCCTTTGTTATCTGGTACAATCTCTAATTGCATGACGCAGCGACAAACATCTCATGAAAAAAATAACTTTGCATGTGAAATATGAAAAAGCTTAATGGCAAAAAAAGTCTGCTTCCAATACGGTAAATTGATTTAAAAATGTGTGCAAAACAACTTCTTTTTAGAAGGTAACAGTTTGAGTGAAGAATTAATCACATTTCTGGAGATTTGAAAGTATTTCTAGTACTAAAGGAGAAGGTAAGAACACATGATAAAACTCTGCACAGCATTGTAGAATAACTCTTCCAGGTATTTATTCTCATCCTTTCTCATATTTTCCTTTTGCCCTTCTCTTTCTCTTCCTCCAGCTGCCATCAATTACTAATCGTATTCACATCCTTTCCTTGCAGTAGATAAATTTTGTTTCTTTTGAAGGTATCATCTATTTGAATATTGTGAAGTCTGTACCTCCTTTTTTTTCTTTGATATTTCATTAACCTGAGTTATTTCTCATCTAGTACAAATCATTGTAGCTTTTGTTGTTCCTGAGCTCATATACAGCCAGATAAAATTTGAGTTCCTTTCTTCTGTTTTTTTTTTTTCTTTTACCAGCTGCTATTTTTTACTGTAGTCTTTGTGTTAGCAAAAGAAACCTTCCCGTGTGGTAGAGTCTGACTCATGCCACTGCTTCTTAATAAATAATAATATTGCCTGTGGCCAGGATTTTCAAGATGGGTAAATTACACACCCAGCTCCCATCAACTTTCATAGGATCCTTCGTGACCTTTGAAGAAAATTGAGCATGCATTAGATTTTATTTTCTTCATTTAGAGTATGCATTAGTCATACAATAGCCATCTCAGAAGCCAAGGAAAGAAGAAGTGATAAGCAAATGTTTATTTAAAGAAAGGTGAGTGAGCAAGGGAGCAACAGGCAAGCACGTCTCCTGCTGAGAGAGAATATAGGAATAGAAAAAGATTCCAAACAGCCGCAGCAGAAAACTCTCATAACAGCAGAAATTATTAAATGTTCACCTTACACAAACTGTGGAAAAAATCTGAACCCCAGTATTTCTGCAAAACTCCAGAGAAGTTGAAAACATTTTGGAGGGAGGGGAGGCTAAAGGTATGCAGTCTGAACAGCAGCATTTGTTGGGGGATTGTAAAGGTTTTTCATTACACAAATTCTCTAATCCATGTCAGGTCTTTCATGAAAGGTCAGGTGTAGGTTAGCAGCGTGATGAACACAGTGGTAGAACTGGTGAAAACTTTGGGCCTTGCTATTTAGAGGACAGACTGCAAGGTCATAAAGGACCCTAGAGCCACAGGATTATTTTATTCAATCATTATAATGTTACATGTATGTTTAGAAAAATATTTTAAAAACCCCAAAACATAGATTTATACCTTCTTTGGCCAGACCTACACAACTCTACCAAACTGATTAAACAAATCTAAACAAAAGTGAGATACCTTCTGCACTGCCATCGTGTTCCTCAAGACAAATCAGAGGAAGAAATAAATAAGGTGACAGCTTGGGGGGAAGTGTCTCTGGAAAAGATGTCATTGCCATTGGGAGAATAAGTGAGGAAGGATGACATGTAGGAGAAGAATTAGCAAAACAGCTCTTGACATTTGTTAGGAAGAAGAGCTCCCAGCAGCTGGAGACAATACAATACTTCAGCGATGTAGGAACACCACAGAAACGGAACATCTAATAACCCCCACTGGCAAGGAAGGGGGGATTTAGAAAAAAAAAAAAGAAAGTTTTCATTGCATTAAAAAAAAAATTCAAATTTCACCCAGTTGCATTATGCGATTTGTTGTTACTTAAAACTGTGTCTTCGGGTAAAAAGTAGGAAAGCCTCCAGCTGTAAACTAGAACAAGCCGAATATAGCTTAAGGATGTTGTATTTGACAAATTGCAAAATCAGCTTTGCAATAGAACTTGGTTCCAAAACTCTACAGACTTTTGCTAGATATAAAATACTCTTCCCATTAATCCCTTTCCCTGCATTTCTGCTGGCTTTTCAGGGCTGCAGAGTGGTGCAGGATAAGAAGTTTAGGGGTGTGATCAGTTATCCTGCTGCTCTGGAATCAGACTTTTGTTTCTGCTCCTGCTCAGGGCAGCTGCAGTAGATGGGATTCCAGATTAAAAATAACCCTATGCAGGAACATAGTCAGGAGAGAACGATGGTCCTTGACTGAAGCAAAATAAGCCTGGAATTTGTCAGAGTCAGGTGTGATTTCTGGCAAGTGACTGGTCTAAATATTCAGGGAAAACATGAGTATTCGATTTTTTAAATTAAGTCTTTAACGTCTGTAGAGAATCCTTCCTTACAGAGGGGGATTCGTGAAGTGCAAAATTACATATTCTTTGAAGAACTTAAAGCTGTTTAGAGAAAATATTTATGCTTAAGAATAAAAGAAAAAAGTTTAGGAATACAAACTGGTTTAATTTAGAGCAAAAGGGGAGACTGCAATTCAACCCATCCATGGAGGATTTGATGACACTCATATGAGCTCTCATAAAAGCTGGAACCAGTGTTCCAGCTTTCCAACAGTCAGAGACCAATAGTGACTTCTCAGACTGGGATTTGCTTTAACTGCCTGAAGTCTCACAAGGGAAATTAAGTGCAGTTGACCAGAGAGTGTGGTCCATTGGTCACCACTTCTGCATCTGTGTTTTCATTGGATTTACCTCCCGACCAGCTTCAATTTTCAAATATAAATGGTTATAACTACAAAATTCTGCAGACAGGTTACCTGGGTGCGGGCCAATGGCAGTGTCGCCCAGTCATTTATGTAAGCACTTGTTTGTTGGATCTGAAATGCCGTTACCTTGCAAATACATATTTTGTGAATAAGTATTGGAATGCCTGGATAAATATTTGGCCCTTGCTTTTCCAAAGTCTACCCCAATCAATCACAAGCATTACCACCTTCTGCTTATGGACCTATTGGTGTTTCCAGAATCCAAAAGAAAATCATGTATGGTTTATCCTACCCCGTGTTTCCAAGGAAGCTGGTATCAGTGTTAATTACAGACTGTTGGTTTCCTTTTCTCATAAATTGCTGTTTGGGCTGGATTTCAGGGGAGGGGAGAAAAGATTCTAGATTTCTTTTTCAGGTCTATGCTTTCCAGCTACTCAGCACAAATGCATGGGTCAAGGATGTGTTTTTAATGATGTTTTTTCTCCATGAAAAGAAGAATGTTAGATACTTTGGGGAGTGAGATACATGGAAGGAGAAAATTCCAGTAATCTATTAAGGTCAAGGTCTGTGTCCCATCAGGGATGCAGTGGGGAGCAGAAGAGAACCATTCCTGGACATCACGAGTGGTCCTGACAGCAGGCTGCTCCCAACTACCCTATTTCCAAGGTAACCATATGAGAACTGAATGGAAATCATTAAGTATTTGTTTCCGAAATCAGTTAGTTGATGGCAGAAAGCATAAGAAGTTCATGAAATTATAATGTGATGGGGTGATTTTGAGATCTCCAGAACGCACAGACGTAAGTAGGTAGTTGGAATGAAATCCGATATACGTGAACTTCGCTTCTCAGGAAAACAAAAAAGAAACCAAACCAGAAGTGAAAGAAAAGCTGTAGATATTAGACAAGATTGCTAATTTATTGGAAATAGCACTTTAAAACCTTTGCTTTGTTTGGGGATATTACCAGAGCAACAACGTGTAAGGAGACGCCAACCCATTATGGTTTACACTTATATAATTTATTAGGCTCAAACTGTGCTCTTTATTCATGCAAAGCTCTCTTCTGAATTCAGGGCACTTCTGCAAGCATTACTCAGCCTGTATGGAATCATATATTTCTCTGAATTAAACTAAGCAGCAATTTTTCTAATTAGCATTACAACTGTTAATGAAATGAAAGATTACACGAGCCGCAGAGCTGTAATACTGTCGGGCGTTTGAGTCAGGCGTATTTAAAATACACACTTCCTCTTTTCTGAAATTCTCACTTCCAGCAGTCTCGAGAGTTTAGCAATATCATAAAACTGGAGCAGCATTTCATGGAGTTCCTTTTAGTTAATATCACTGTATTAAATAAGATCTTTCCTGCACGGGAAAGAAAATGATTGTTCTCTCTTCTAAGCTGAGTGTGTAAAATGTTCTTCAATAAAACACAAGAAATTAATATTCAATGATTTACAGTAAATCTCTCGAGCACGGGAGGTTTGCTCTAGATGGGAAAAGCAAACACTTATGGGGTACATTATTATGATGGCTTATGCTAATTAAATTGAAGCAAAAATGCTTAATTTATGCTTTACCATCAAGAGCAAAGGGGAAAATTCTTTCTTGGTTCAAGCTTTATCTTGTTAAGAAGATTTACCTCCTTATTTCCTATAATAAAGAGCTATTTTTTTAGACTATACTGAGAAAGCAGAGGCTTGCAGAGCTTTGCTGCTAGTTGCCATGACACTTTGGATCTCAACCTACAGTTCAATACAGTAGCTGCAATTAGGTTAATTAGAACATTATCTCAAGGTACACAGCTATTGCACGAAAGATGACACACACTCACTGAATGTGCTGCTTAGTCACCGATAGATGATTTTTTTAAAATTACATTTTCTAATTGTGATGAATAATTTATTTCTCCTGGGGACGCTTGACATTTACATATTGTAACTCAAAAAATAAATACAGGATCCATCTAATATCATCTTCAGACATCCAAAATTTTTCTGACCTTTTAGTTATTTTCTCCTATAAAATAATGAGAGAAAAAGAATCCCTGTAATAAAGGGTTATACTATTTTTAGCTCATTAGTTATTTCCAAATTCAAAGCTGTTAACGAAAAAATCATACACACATATATATAAAGGTGTTAATCTTGTTAAAGGAATTTTTTTTATTCTAGTATTCCCTACTTCTGTCTGCAAAGCTGACTAAGTTGTGGGTTTTTTTTTTAACTATCTCAGCCTTTAGAAGCTCTTCTCTAGGGAAAGGAATCAATTGTGCCAGGTGCTGCACAAACCAAATAAACAAAGCTTTCAGTCTGTAAAAAAAAAAATAACAGGCAGGAGCAGACAAAGAAAGAAATAGAGGGAACAAGGAATGAAAGTGATTAGCAGGATGCATTGGGAGGCGAGTCCGTCAGGCACCAACTTGTCATGATATTGGCTTATAGTAATTGTGAAAAAAAATCTTTAAAGAGAAAAATGCAGCATTTTATGTGTTTTCTGAAAATTCAGCTCAAGTACAGAATGAAATGGTGAGGTACCAGGAATGTGAGGATGAAACAGCTTCACGGAAATCAACAGGACTTTTGTCACTGACATCAAGAGAGGCGGATCCAATTTTTGAGACAACCCTACATCAACTGTTGACTTTAAACTGTTAACCTCTTGAGATAAACATTCAACTCACCTAAACTATTTGTTCCAGATGTGCCCAAGTGACACAGCTGGCACTCAGACCATAACCGTTACAAAACCGGCACCTCTGCGCTGCATGGTGTGACCAGCAAGACCTCAGCCTGCCCCAGCAAACAGACCAGACCGTCGGTGTAGTCTCCAGCCTCTCAAACAGATTTAAGTGCGCTGCCTGTTTCCTGGAGAAGCTGTACATGCTGTACAAACCTGCCGTAGGCAATGACTTAGCAGCATACATCTCATGAATGTCATAGCTGTCGTTGTGAAATATCAAATGCCAAGATTTTTATAATTTATTTCCGCATCTTTGACAGGCAGGGACTTTTTGAGGACAGAACTCTAAATTTAAACATTTGTTTCTGCCTTTTTGTGTCTCAAATTTGTTCCCACTCTGCACCCCATTTATCAATCACTTTCACTAATCATTACTGCCTATATTTATCTTCCATAATCACTAACCCTCTTTTCTCCACATCTTGAAGAAAGTAGCTGTCAGACGTTATGCAAACTATGAATATCTCTGAGGTGAAAAGATAGAACATCGACCTCATAGGAAATGATTGCGAGACTCCCTTAACTTCCAGAAAATCATGTTTCCACTGGTAAGAAACATTATCAGTCAGATGCTCAGCAAAGGACATGAGCATAACACCTAAGAGTGAGTTATGGTGCTCTTAGCTTCTAGGACATTTGCCCACAATCCAGGAGCACAGTTTGTGTTTTAGGGGACTTCTTGACTTCATTTTGATTGGATATTTACACCCAAAGTTCAAACCTTTCAAGTTCATTCTTTCTTGCTTCCTAATTCCTTCACTAATCTGCAGAAGGTTGACTATTATAACCAAATTCTTTGGTTCTGTGAAGCAACTGGAAATTTGCTGACCTGGCACTTTAGGCATATCTGGCACTACTTAGAAACAAGCCCAAAGATAAATGGAAACGCGCATAAACCTCTGCTAACACAAAATCCTCCTCTCATATAGACCAAGAGCACCACTAAATTCTCACTTGAGCCCAAAGAAATGTGGATTGTGAACAACCATGAAGACCAACCCAGCAAACAATTTCAGACCACAAGATGAAACATTTTGACCAAAATGAGTTTTGGTTTCTTATTTTTGGTTTGGTTTCTTATTTCCTCTTAAGAGGAAGGAGAGGAGAACAAAAGAAAAGAATTGTTTTATATTTGACTAGTATGCCTGCATTTAGGAGTTCTTCAGCTGTCTTGTACTTCATGGCTGTGCCATGCAACAGCTCCTAGAACCAAACTTGATGTAAGTGGCTTGATTTTCTGTGCCTGTTTCTCCAGTCAACCTTTTCCATTGTTCTACCTGTTCAGTAACATCTGTTCCATCTATTTACAGACTACATACACAAGTGTATCCTACAAACTTTTACAACACATGGTATTATTATTTAGGTGAATCACGGAAGAAAAATTAAAGTTAATGTCTCCTTCCTGTCCTTAATCAGACAACACAATCATTTCCAGTCTCTCTGAATTGATTATAAAGGGAATCTGCCCTGGCAGATGTTCTCCATCTCAATCTGCAGCACTTTGTCCTCTCAGTTCTTTTCAGCTCCCCACTGTGAGAGCCGAAACAATAAGAGCCACCTAAGGTTTGAACTCAAGGTAGCATTTAGTCTTACAGTTGAAACTCTTTAAAATAAATAAACAAGGAAAAACCTTAAATCGTGCTTGTCAAGGCAGGGAAATTTGCACGGGAGACAAGGACAGAGTGATAGAATGTTTTCATGTGGGTAGAGTCACAACTACCAATGAAAATAAAAGGTTAATTGTCCAATGTTACTGTTTATCTTCTGTTTTCACTAAGTTCCGGTAAAATCTATCTCCTTTTCTACCAGGCAGCTGTGGCTGCTGCTGCCAACCCAGTTTCACATCACTGTGATGGTAACACATTACATGGATATCTCTCCTAGCTCCCTATTTCTGCTCATATTTTTTTGAAAAGCCATTTTACCAGAAGCAAGAAAGTACATCTGCACCTTATCCAATGCCTTTTCTCCCTCTTCTCTCACCCGGTCACAATGTTTGTGCCCTTTCTTACCTTTTTTCTTCTGTCTAGCTGAGAACCTGCTCACTTCGCCCAGAGAATCTGACAAATCCCTCAAACCATGGCAGTAATGATCTTCTGCCACTTCACACCCAATGGTTTCCAGATCACATCTTGTCTCTTTATACTGCAAGTTCTTCAATGGAGAGATTATCTGTTTGTTCAGTGCAAACAGAAACTTGCTCTCAACTGGCCTTTTGGCTTGAAAAAGAAAAACTCCACTTGTGCGTGCCTGAGAGTTGGTGACACCCTTGTGAGATATAAAAGATGTCTGGACCTATTGCTCTCAGCCTTCAACTGATTTGGCACACAATGTCTGTTTGCAATCTCACTGAACATCCTCTAACAGAAGTTCTCTCTGCAGGTCTTCTGCTCATAATAACCCAGCACCCTTTTTCCTCTGCAGAGCCGCCTCCTCCCCCAGACACTCTT
>NW_010428336.1:2882-13824 GCF_000710305.1 Buceros rhinoceros silvestris | reverse complement strand
CCCCCCCCCAGACACTCTTGCCTCATTCTGCTGCACTTCTTCTACTTAAACAGCAGTAAAGGATGCACTACATCCCAGGACAGGAGAGACACAAAGGAACAGGGACAGAGAAGGAGAAGACTCTCAAAACCCAAGTCCCTGCATTATCATCAGTAGCAACAAAAGCAGCCGATAGCTGGAAGGTGGAAATATGGCAATGCAACTCGCCTGCACGATAGGCAGCCCAGCCCTTGGGTTCACCCTGTGAGGTGCCTGCACCTCAGGCTATCAAATTACAGTTGTTTATGGCATATTTCAAAGTCATTTATACAAATACATCATTAAGAAAAAGGAACATTAAACCTCACCAAGGAGATAACGTGGTCTTTTACCAGAATATCAAAAGTAGTTCTCATTGCCTTATGTGAAGCAGTAATTTCTGTGTTTTACAGCCATCAGTCAACATCATTTTTAAAATTAGGGTTTCCATCCATCAACTCTCCAAGATTCTGTGTAAATCTACGCAACTGTGTAAAGTTACAGCTTCCTCGCTGTTTCAGTGTCCTTGGGCAAGTGTGTTTGATCCCAGGTAACTGAGTCCGTCTCTTTGCGTCAAAAAACTGACAATTATGTATTATATTTACTTACAACTTTATATATTCATTAAACCAATATACATGCCATCTCTTCTCACTTACAGGAGTAGCTCATATTTTTCTCGCGTACTCTGTCTTTAATTCACTGATGCAAGGCAGCAATTGTTGATTTTTTCCCTAAATTTAGTAGCAGCAAATGTTACTTCATTAGTATATCCGCCTAGGGCTTTCTTCACAATAAATTCTGCTTAAAGCCTGCAGCCAGGATACACATGGTGCCATATTTTTATTTATACCGGAGTTCCACCCAGGGGCAGTAAAAAGCACCAGGCCCTTCAAGCATGCAAGGATTGCCTGCTCTTTATTCCCCCTTTGCTTTGTTAGGCTCATTCACCCCCGTCCGAGTACATTTAGAGATTAAAATGAAGCACAGTCTTTAGAGGGAGGCATGAGAACGGTTAACACTGAAATTTAGAGAGGGAGAAATACAAGGAAGGAAGCAAATTCTCAACATCAGTTCATTGCTTCATGACCTATCACTTGTTCCTTGTGAATTTTATGTGGGAACATATTTATAGGGCAAATCAATCACTCTAGCAGAAAGAAACCTGTCCTTAAAACTGTGAGAAAGCATCTGTCTGTGACAGTGTACACGCAACATGAATAAAGATCAAGTAGAAAATTCTTTGCTTTAGAGGCTTGCCAAAGGTTTGTTTTAAAAAAACAGACCACCCAAAACACAAACAAAAGAAAGAAACCTTAAAACATTTGCCAAAACCATTAAAAAAGAAATAACTATCTAGTTACCTCTGTACTGCGAGTACAGTTTGCTACAGACTTAACACGTAAGTCCTGGAGAGAGGGAAGCTGGGTAGAAGCACATATTAGTGTACAAGTAGACATTTTAAAGAGGATTTTACTCTGTAGTACAGAAAAACTTCCAGGGCACAGTTAGGGGAAAGGCCTTAACTTCGCTCCGCATTGCGGTACAGGCTCCAACAGCAAAGTCTTACGTGAAGAAGCAGACCACTGAGTTGAAAGAACTGGGTCCCAGTAACCCTTGTTCTTTTTGAAGGGGTCTTCAAGCATCGGTGACCCTCAAAAAGGAACGCCTCCTTTAATCCAGAGTGCAGTGCCCATCTGAAATATCCAGATCTAATTTGGTCCTCTGAAACAGATGAACCTAAAAATAACCCAGAAAATACATTATCACATTCTAAAACCTCATAAACTGTTCTTTCCACCTAAGACTATTTTTTACATTGAAAACAGGGACGTGCCAGAGACTGTTATTCCTCTATAAAGTCCCCAGTATTACCACAGACTGCAAGAGACTCAGGCAGGATGAGGAGGAATAGCAGGAGATGAGCAGAGGTACACCTACAACTCGACATGTGAACTCAAGTACTGGTGTCATCAGGAACTAAGGCAGAGACAGGAAATCAGTGAAGGAAGAGAGAAGGATGGATTTAATTATCCAAGGCCTTCACAGGGTAAGAGTCTTAATGGCTACAATGAACTCAGTGGGAAAGGATAGTGTCTGAGAGCAAAGGAAACCTCTAATGATTTTAAGTACTTTAATTTTTAGCCCATAAACAATTCAGATGGGATGAGCTATGTAATAGCTTTTTTATGATAATTATGTCTATTTGTTTGGTCTTTTACCAGATCATTAAAGCTACTGAGGTTGCTGGAGAGCCAATTTTTTTCGTGAACTGTTTTAACAGTTCTTATTTGATTGCTGGAGTTTAATGATGATAAAGATTTATAAGCAGGCAAGAAAAGCTATTTTTAAAAAGCTTGTCTTCTGAACGTAAACAGTCCCTCCCTCTTAAAACAACTTCAGTGACAAAGTTTTTCCATCATTAAAAAGAGGAAGACAACACATGGTAACAAAAAATATTTTCTTTTTCCCTGTAACGTTACAGTGAAAAGGAGAAGGTAAACAGACCAAAAAAATCATTTTAATAATGAGGTCTGGCACAAATTCACATCTAAACGTCGTGTCGTGCATTGGGGCTGCAGGATCGGGTCATTCCACCCTAAAATTCCGTTCTGGAAACAATTACTGATTTGACTCAGTCTCTTGCACAGTGTTGCTATTGTAAAACCATGGGATGGGATGGGGCGGGTGGAGAAGGGTGAAGCGATGTGCAGATACAAGCACCTGTAAGTGCTTCCAGCAAGATGTGGAACTCTGAACTCAAGTTTAAAACCCCATCTCCAACATAACGCAGCACAGCAAGGGCTGGTTCAAAGGTGAAGCTCTGAGACACCTTCTAGAGCAACGCTTCAGTTTTACTATTCAACAGCCTGAGAAACCAAAATATCAATTTACTTCTACGCTTACTGCCCGAAGTTTTGAGCACACAATTAGGTTTAGACAGGCAGATTTTTCCAATTATAAACAGCTGCATGTGTTCATGAATCTTCGCAGCTTTCTGCAGCATGCTGGGTCCAAACCATCTGCATTGCAATTCTCGGAAATTTAATTATAACACTGTGCACATACCCCTGCAGTTTTGGAATCAGTTGCTCTACTATCACATTAATATTATTTATTGTACCTGCTTAACCTTTGTGTTTTCTAACAGGTCTTCAAAGTGGTTTTACATACGCTGCTTTGTATACTACACAGCAGCAAAATGAAATTTAAATAGAAATTTACATAATTCTCCAGGCTATAAACTTATGTTCCATTCAAAGCCATTAAATATCATCTATCTGTGTACAGCTGTCTTTTTTTCCAAAGTCTCAATCACATCTACATGCATTTCAATTTTCAGGAAGCAGGATTTCATATAGTACATTAAAAGTAATTTGTTTCCTTCCATTAAAGCATTCATTTACATTTTAAATACCATAGATTTCTCAGAATTGAATGCATTTAAAATATAACACATTTTAGATTAAAATTGTTTAAAAAAAGGAACAGAGGTTGGTTGTGAGGCTATTTATCCATTACTGTTGTACGGACCAGTCATTTCTTAAGTGATCTCAAAATTCTCCCAACATCTGGTCTGCAATGCCAGCATCACAGTGTCACTGCCCCAGAGAGATGCATAAAATACAGATTTTAGGAGGAGGTTGTGGATTCGTTATCTCCACAGCGGAGCTACAGCAAAACCTACTTCCCAGGATGCTTCTTTTCCACCATCTTCCCTTTCCTATGCTTATATAGTATTTGCCTGACACATCTGTCTGATGAGGGGCTCACCTGAAAAAATGCTGAGGATTTCTTTTCCCTACTGCCATCATAAAATACTCAAGTATTGGTCAGTAAAAAAAAAAAAAAAAAAAAGCCAAAACCAAAAACCTGGTTAATAAAAAAAACCCTGGTGTTTTGGATGGCTTTGAGCCACCAGGATCAAAGAAAATTTGTTCTTTATTCCCAACCTCAGCATGAAAAGAGAGCAGAGGCATTCGTGCAAGTGATCTTCACCGAGGTTCTATGGTGACATTGACACAACGGCCCTGGATATTCTTCTATAGTCTAATTTCTACAGGCTTCCCAGAGCCCTATACAAAAAAAAAAAACCAAAAAAAAAACATATCGCTACTCTTTAGCATTTCTGCTTCAAAACCAATTCCTTCCCAATTAAGTTTCTCTCCACTTCTGGAGACAATTCAAGAAAACTTAGAAAGCACATAAAAAGCACAAAATTTTAAATATCTCTTATGATTGCCTCAATATTTTGAAAGTGGCTAAATTCAAAAAAGTAAGTTCTGATGCACAGAATCTGTAAAATTCCACCAATATTTTATTTACTTAAATACTTTGTTTAGAATTGGGTGAGGCAACAGATGCTGAATGCCTTGGAGAGAGATCTAGGATATGGTTTATACCTGGGCACAAACTTCAGACCTTCTAAAATAAATTATCCCTACAGGCATTTCATTAGGTTAAACCTAATTACTGATTTAAAAAAAAAAAATCCAGTACTATGAAATTCATTTCACTGATCCGGCAAGTGGGCAACAGTTGCTCTTATCTCCTCATTGACCCAGGAAGCTGCACATAGAAAAAGCTTAATGAATACTTCCGGTTAAAAGGTTTGTGTAGGAGGGGAAAGTATGAAAGAATTTAAGTGGAAGGGAAGGGAAAGACATATGCAACCAAGATGTGCTCCCACCTGTGGCACTTCTGCCTGCCATCTCAGACAAAACCAAGTAAAGCTCTTGATATTTCTTGTATTGAGATGACACCAGAAATAGCTCGTGTAAACCATACCACGCACACAAGCAGAGAAAACAAGCACGTCAAATCTGACTCTCCCAGAGATGCAAAGATGTTTCAACCTATAAAGCAGCTACTGCTCTCCTTTGGCCTGGCAGCCACCAGCCCTGAGACAGTTGGAACAAAAAGATTTTATTTCTGTCAAAGCAGCTGCAGAAGGGGTCATCAGTGCTGAAAGGAGTGACAAAACAGAGTTGAATATGCCAACATGTGCACAGGAAGGAACGAGACTGGTACATCTGGCATCACCAATCCCAGCACAGTCGCAAAGTCCACGTCCCCAGTGGGGTCTACTGCATGTGCCACAGCTGCAAGACCAGAATCCGACCCCTGCTGACCACCCTGCAGGGTAAGCAAAGCCCTACATATATTTAGGAATTTCTCCCAGCCTCCTCCAAACCGTCAGAATTCACAGTATTTTTAAGATGATTTTCATGCTTGAGAACAAGAACTACAGTGCTCCAGAAACAGCTGAACTCAGTGTGTTTGCCCTTAATACTGTTTTGACGAGAAAAGGCCAATGAACACAACATATGCTGACAAAGGACTTGCTAATGATGAGTGAAAGGAGAAATGACATTGCTAGTTCTGCAAGATTTGTCACTTTAAAACTGCATGTGCCAATTCTGGCACATATTTCATATCTTTAATGTTCAACCTTGTTTGCCATTATAAAGCAAATATTTGTCAAGCCCCTGAAGTCTATGAAGCTTCCCTGAGCTTACAGTCGAAATTTTTCTCCTGCCTTAGACACTCATGTGTCAGAAGGAGCCTGCAGGAATTCAGAGCAGAAAGTGAGAGGTCACCCCTAGGTGGGAAAGGAAAAAGGTCTGAAGAGTTTGAATCTAACCTGAGTCAAAGGACTGGCTCATGTCACCAGGCCCGTTGCCATCACGTGGCATGATCAAAGGCAGGGACACAGATGTTTCCAAACACATCCCAGCATGGTTTAGAGTCAGTCCACTTTGGGGGTCAATTGAAAAATGACAGAAGGTGCAGCCTATTCATTAATTTCTGTTTAGGCATTTCTATCTGGCCACAGGTATCATGACGTATCTTCCCCTAACACCTCTCTGCAGTTCTCCAAAAGATCAATTCCTCAATAAATCACCTTGTACAACACCACCATAAATGATTCCCCTATTGCCAGATGGTCAGTTACGGTTCTAAAATACCACAGACCATTTATTTTAATGTGTGCCTATGGATGAGATTTTCAGGAATGATCAAGGCAGAATTTTAAGGCTGAACCAAAAATTTGGAAGCTTTCCTTCGACTCATTCTGTTTTCAAAAATATCCAGTTGATTCTCAAACACAAGTTTCATTGACTTCTAATGTGCTTTTAAATTACTTCAGCAATTTTGGCTCTAGTCATTGAAATGGCTTCAGACACCTCTGAAAATCACAGTTCAAATGCCTAGCACATATTGTTTTTATTGACATAAAAGTGTCATTTTCTATTGACATAAAAGAGCTCGCTTACAGTGAAGGCAAGGGATGGGAGCCAGAGTGTACCAACAGATTAATGAAACAAAGAACTGACTAAGGAGAGAAAAGATGTAGAAAAGTCAAGATTTTAGAAGTAGCCATGTGTCAAAAAGTTCTCCAAAAAATGCAGATTTAAGCTACCTTGAAAGCAAAACCATTTAAGTCTGTAAGTACACATAGGAGAATAAAGCTAAATGAATTACAAAAATAAGAAGGCTCCCATTGTGTTTGCCAATATTTCCTGTTTAATTCCCATTAGCCATGACTTTGTAATTTGATTTTTTGCCTTGCTTTAGTCATTCTGAGCCCCTGTCTGTGTTGAGTCTACAAGCATTTTGAGAATTAATTAAAATGTCATGAGGTATTTCTTCCATTAGCATATATATGGTCATAAAAATAATTACAATTACTTCTTAGAGGTGGAGGAGAGTTACATTTGATTGATGGAATAAATGAAAATGCGGACAGTTCCAACATACTAAATAGCAGAAACTTGGAGTATTAACTACCTACTATGCAAAGTTATAATAATTACAGTAAGACCAAAGAAGATCAGTATTCAAAAAGAATAACATACCTTAGAGCCTAAAATACCCATTGCAAATTATGAATGTTTTTTCAACTGTTTATATCAATCTCAGAAGAAAAATATCGTTTTGATTAACTTCCAAAATCTCCTAGATTAATAAGTATTTGCAGTCTTCGAGAGCACAGTCAATCCCTCTAATCTTGTTATCGGATTCTAAACAGCTGGGTGACCTGATTTAAGTGTTATGATTTTAAGGCAATAATAATGTATAATAGTTTCCAAATGCCTGGTAAGAATTTTCAAGCTGTATAATACACCCAAAGATATGCAAATAAATGGCATTAAAAGAAACATTATAATTAGCATGGAAATGCATATAAATGGCTTGTGCCACCCTAAGCAACATAATCTTATTTCATTTGTGGCTCTTTTAAATTATTATCTCTTTTAAAGACCTGCGACATAGCAAAGATGTTCTAGGAGCCCAGGAGAACCCACTCTGCAGATGGGTGAATTTTTAGGCTCAATAAAATCTGTTCATTCAGTAGTTGAGACCCTCTGAAGCAAACTGACCACAATTTGCAAGAACGGTAAAAGATTAAGACTCAAGTGGTACATTCAGGGTCTGCATTGTTCTTCTCCAGACATGCAATTAATGTAGAAAGACAACCCGAACCCAGGGCTGGTTGGCATTAAATGCCCTCAAAGTGGTCAAAGCAAAACTCAGTTCCTGCCTGAGCAATCACCTGGTGCCACTTGCAGGTCCCTTGGGCCTGGTTGCTCTCCTGTCCCTTGCTGCTCAGCCCCTGGAAGGCACTGGCTGTTTTTCTAAGTGATTCTTCAACCTGCTGCTCCTACCTCAGGTCCTGCAGCAAAAATGCAGATGAAGATGCTAAGCGCTTGCTCTGTTATTTGTGGCCATCCAAGCAAACAGACCAAGACTCTGGTTCTTCTGCCTACCAAGGATCACAACAGGAAGCCTCTCTAGAGCTCGGCTGTCTTAAACACTCATGTTTTAACACAAAGGCGGGTCATGAAAACTTGCTGGTGACAGCATAGCAGAAGACTGGCAGAAAAATGGGCCAAACCCAGGAGAAGAATCACTCCAGCCAAAGCCCAAAGTCAGGCAGCTCTACATCCTGATGAGCATTTAAGAAGTTCCTGATGCCTTTTAAAAGATAAAATCACCAAAGAAATGGACAGAAGCCTCAGATGAAGCACAGGGGAAAAGAAAGTTGAGCAAGAAAAGGAATCATTGCTAGGCAATAAAACTAACAAAGGCAAAACTACAGTCTTCCAGACAGGTTTCTCCACCTCCTGCCAGTGAACCTTTTGTTTCCAGCTTTGTTGCCAAAGAAAAGCTATACCATCCTCTGCCCTCACTCTGCTTTCTACCATGGACAATCACAGAGCAAGGCCGGCTGGATGAACCCTGTTCAGCCTCCTGGGAGTTATTCTGTACAAATATCAAGGCTTAATAATTCATCAGGCAGAAACAACTATTTTTTTAAACCTTTCATCCCTTTGTCATCCACACCCAGCACTGCACTGAGATGGTACGGCCACACCACTAGCCAGCACAGAGGGGATGAAATAATTTCATTCTGGTTTGGGTCTGCTCTGTCTCAAGTTAGCAGGACAAGGAGGATGCAGCTCTGTTACAACTTGCCTTCTGCATCTGCTGATGTTTTCCTGAATTTACCCCTGCTCCCAGCAGGTGAGGCCAAGCCTCCTAAACAGCACTATTAAATATATATATATCTCCCTACCCTAATAGGTAGAGTCTCTGTATTACCTAGAACACACTGGTTCATGGCAAGCTGTCCAAAATAAAACCACCCTGCTGCCACCAAGGAGAGGCCGACAAGAAGCCCAGAAGAGATGCTTTAACTAGCATGAAATGTTCTAGCCATGTCCACAGACCACATCATTGTGTGCTATTTCCAAACAGCAGGTTGATGACTTTTTTAAAGCAACTGCCAAATTTGTGAAGAATTATTTTGCAGAGGCATTAACTGCATTTGAAGTTTTCTTTTTTTTTTTTTACAAGACATTTCTAATCTCACATCCCTCCCTCTAATCACACAAACAGTTCAGACTAAAAAAAAAGCACCACATGGTAGGAAGAAGCAGGAGGGAGTGGGCACACACAGCTGTGCATGCTGCTGCCAGGGAGTTTGTTTTCTGTCCTTGTATTGATAGAGATGCTCTGACAATTGTCGTGCCAGATTCTCACAAATGCCATGTTTTGCAAACTGCCAAATTAAGGAGTGAAGATCTTATTTTTTAAGCATTTATGATTTAAAGATCTCATTTTTTTCCTCCTGAGGGAGCATATGGTGGAAGGTGACACATTTAAAATGGTTTTACTGATGGCTGGTACCCAGAAAAGGATTACTCTGTCAAGAAGAGCGCTTGCTACTTGGTGGGGCCACCTGGCATGATTGATCAATAGGTAGAAGCTTCCACCAAACAGCAGAAATAAATGTAGTGTCTCATTGCAAGGGGATAAAATTTGCCCTTTTCATTCTGCTTGAAAACTCTGAGCATGGACCATGCCACCCCTAGCAATCTGAGTGCCCCTTTTCTTGAGCCATGGTCCTTGCACTGGTGGTTGTAAGGATTTATTTTTTGTTTCTTCTTTCAAATTTGTTTATATAAACCACACATGCTGCAAGAGGACTGAAGCACCACAACAGAATAAAAGAATAAAATAAACCTGAAAAATAGAGCACTGCTATTTGAATTAAACTGCAACAAGACAACAATCACGGGGTCCTAAGATCTATTCTAGGGTTATTTTTGACTTGAGCAGTACTTGATTAACTAAGGAGTCTGTCATCTAAGGGAGCGTGTAGTCATTCAAGGAAATGTTTGCAGCCGAGCTGCAAAGGATGATCAGAGAGGTCCTCCTCTTAGAAAAGATGTCTTGGAGGACATTGCCATCCCCAATACAGACCTTCACGTCTGTCTCATGCCTTGCACTGGTACTGGACTGCTCTTCAGCGTGGGCTGGCAGCTCCTGCTCTCGCCAGCTACCCTGCCCCTTACAGGGGGACTCAGAGCTTACATTGATTTAATTCTCTATCTTTCTGCATTTATATGACCAGTGTTTTAAATCTAGGGGTTTCTTCCCTTCAAACAATTTACTCCCTCTGTGAGTTGAGAGCAGGTCTGTCATCAATTATTCACTGTTCTGAAGATGCAAGAACTACTCAGGGCAAATTTGTGTTTCTTCTCACTCCTCAGAAGCAGATACTGGAAGACAAGTGCACCTCAGCAGAGAGCCTGTGGGAGCCACATTCAGTTGTAGGGGAAGGAAACTCCCACCCCTAGCACACTCTCATTGCACAATTGAATGAGGACCTCCTGTTCGAGAGACTTCCAGATTCGTAAACAGGGATGCTTAAAGACACTGACATTTTTCAAGTAGAATTGTCAGAATTATTTTATATTAACTTCACTTTACTTTATATTAACTTCTTAGTCATATTTCACCCTTCTCCATAGAGGTTTCCTCCCTCCAGGATTAAGAAAACAAATGTAATGAACTCAACTCTTTAGTTTTCCCCAACATATCTTGATTGCAATTGTGAAGCCAATGACTTTTTAAACGTTGTTACATGATTTTGCTTTCAAAATAAATATTTCTGTATGGATGAGGTAAATTACCTGAATTTGGCACTGAAAATTATGGATTCTAAGCAAGAAAAAAATCAAGGTCTAAGGAGATTTTGAATAAAGGATATAGTTGGTTTTGTTTTTCTGGAGATATTGATGAATCTTTTTAAAGTGGTTTTATCCTTAGCCACGTTTTTAGTTACATTTAGTGTAACCTAAGTTTTTTCCCGACCATTCTGTTGAACAGGACAAAACCTTATATCTCCTGTCAGTTTAGAAATATGCAGGTGCTTGCATCTTTCAGAGCCTTTGTGAATATCGTACAACTTTCAAGTCTAACCTACTTTTTCTTCCCTTTTTTTTCCTAGAAATGTTCTATGGTCCCTTGTGAATGTTGCAAAAGATTCACAAATTAAGTGCTGCATAAAGCAGGAAAAATTAACATCTGCAAGAATGTCATTGAGACGTGCAGACATTTCCCCCTTCCCTAC
>NW_010428336.1:0-2806 GCF_000710305.1 Buceros rhinoceros silvestris | reverse complement strand
TCCCTACACCACTAGGCTGGAGTTTGATGGGACAGGCTTTAAAAGGAATTTGTAAGGCTCTCAAAGCGTATAGGAAAAAATAATGCAAATTATGAACTTCCTGCCAAGTTACCTGTTTTGATCCATGGGAGAACATGTTGGAATCGACTGGAAAATACTGCTTTATATGCCATTATGCTCTGCATCCCTGAAGTACTTTCCCAAAGGGTAGTATAGAAATTCCCCAGATAATACTTTTTTTTAATGCCCCCTGTTCCTGAAACAACCAAGCAAATAAGCCCATAAATAATACATAACACTACCTCAGCAGGTGGAAATCCAGACTGGGTTTGAAACACATATAGTAGTTTATCGACTCAAAGTGTATGATGTCAGTGCTACTTGGAGGCAGCAGCTTCTCCTAACGTCCTGAGGATCACCGCTGTCCTCCATTCACACCTTCTAATGCAGCTGAATCAAAAGAAAAAAGCTTGTAGTATGTCATTAAAAAATAGCCCACAACACATTTCAGTCTTGAAGGACACAACAAAATTATAGCCCTATATGAGTGAGTTCTGGGCTCCACAGAAGAGGAAACTATTCCCACTGAGTTCTGCAGAGGTTTCGCATGTGCATCTCAATTACTTCTGGCCAGTCAGAAGAATAAAAAGAATCCTTTGAATGGAAGGAACGAATCTGCTAGCAAAATCTGGTCAAAATCTACTTTGGTTATAAAAACACAAAGAATATTCCTGTCCAATGATGTAGTGACAGCAGAGAGTGAAAAACATATATTCTTAGTCTCAGAGTACGTGACATATTTAATTAATTGAGGCTGCTGTTCACACGACTTGACAGAAAACTGCATGGTCTTCACTTCAGTACAGTTATTATATTATCAAAGATTTGTTTCTTAACGGTATATTACTTCCTCTGAGCTAAAAGAAGTCCATGATACAATCCACTTACAACTTCATAGTGTTACTACAGAAAATTTTGGCTTTAACAAATACCATATTTCCTGCTCATGACGACTCAATGTGACATCATTAGCTTCAGCATTTCCATTCAATTCACTGAATATTTCCCCTCCAAATGCACGCACATCTTTTAACAAGCAACAACTCCACTTCACTAACACTAAACTAAACTTCACTAAAACTGAAAACTGAAAGTTTCCAGTCTCCTCCAGTGCTTCCCCCGAGATGTGCAAGGCTCTCCCCACACACATCGGCAAGGTTTACTCCGTACCAGCCTGCAAGATAAAGTACTCCTAGACCAACAGAGTGTCGCTCTTTGGGAAATCAAGACTACAACATTATATGCCCTCTGAAGGAATGAGCCATTTTCCTTTTTGGAGGGTAGGGGATGCAAGTTTCATCTGCCCTGTTCTATACAGCTGCAGGACTGAAGGGTGGAGAGGACCACCCTGCCTGCCCCATCTTTGGCAGGAGATGCTGTGAGTACTGCACTGGACAGCTTTGCCGTGGCTGAAGTGAAAGCAAACGAAATAAAATTCTTATCCTCCAAAGCTGTCTCCATTCTGTGACTGTTTCATTATACAAAGACAAGTTACATAGTACAAGTTTAGGACCAAAACATCAGGATTTTCTTTTGAAAAATCAAAACCAATTCTACTTATTTTCCTCTATGGGGCAGAGGGGGGAAAAATTTGTTTTCCTAGATTAAATTGTAATGGGAGAAGTACCATTTTCTGCTGCAGTGGAAACAAGGCTCTTAATCTTGGCACTTTTGTAACTATCGAGAATTTGGATCTAAGTAACAAGCCCTTGAACATTAACATTTTGCTAACATCTTAAACCAGGGGGTTACCCTCCAGGACTCCCGTTCTTGGCAGGACCCGGCTGCCCCGTGCCCAGGTCCGTGATATCCAGAGGTAGAGCAGCGACTCTTTCACGGGCACTCATTTGCTGTGGGGAAGGAGCTTGCATGCCCTTGTGAGGTTGAGAGCTGTGCTGGTGGTGGCGTGTGCCTCCAGCAGGGTCTCCCAAGCCAGACAGACCTCAGCTGAAGGGTCAGACAAAGTGTGTCCACAGGCAGGATGGGCTCACTAGCCTTCGGGCAACCATCCTAGGAGCAGGACAACTCTGACTCCAAACCCAGGCAGATGGAGCTCGTTTAGCCCTGTAAGGCATCCATCATCTCAGAGAAGGATACTCTAACCAAACCTATGACCCGAGGACTTCGCTGTCACCGTCCAAGCTCGCTAGGCCCTGGCAGATGAACCTCAGGTGTAAAGGGTAGAGCCAGTTCCGCGCACGCTGCTCCTCACCTAAAAAATCCACCGCGCAGGTCCGAAGGGTGCACTCATCGCTTGCAGTGAGCGTGGGAAAAGCCCTTCCCAGATCTTCGTTCGTGAAGCCAAGCCACGATGATGAAACCAGGGGGTTGACTCATTTTTTTCAGCTATAATACTCAACTGGTGAAGCAAACATTTGTCCTTCCTTTCTGTATGAAAAGAAAGGATAAAGTTGTAGTTCATTAACGGCACTCCTTTGTTATCAACTCACTCAGATACCTGATTGAGCAATAAAGTGTTGATATATTCAAGCAAAAAAAAAATGAACACAGAAAACTGCAAGTTATCAGCACATACAGTCTGTGCTAAGACATAAGTGGCCTTCTTTTATGGGCCACTGCTCTGGAATATATATTTTTACTCAGCATCTTTGATTATGCTGCCACCAGCAGCTTTTAGGACATAAAAAGGCACATGACAGGTGCTGTCAGTGACTCGAAGAAAAGCTGTGGAAATTCACTGAGCATGTAATACGCAGATTTTAGCAAAGCTAAAAACCCACGGTAG
>NW_010428335.1:52337-53623 GCF_000710305.1 Buceros rhinoceros silvestris | reverse complement strand
GGCAGAGGAGAATAAACCAGCCTCTAAAAATTGGGATGTGTTGTCGTTTTTTAAAAAGCAAGAAACAGGGACAGACAGCTTTTAGAGCAAAAAGCTGTGGTAGCTCTTCTGCCAGATCCACGGAATAGGTGACCCTAAATTACGGCTGAAATATAAACAATACTTTGTCCTCAAAACGAGTACGATGGTTGCAACGCCCTCCACTGTAGTGGGACTGTCGCTAGGCAGAGAGTGAACTAGTGGAGCGCTGGAGTGAGTGAAGGAGGAAAATCGTTGGTAGGATGAGACTGACAGACAGAAATGGCCTGTTTCCACCAGAGCTGTGAGGAATCAGGGCTGGCAAAGCAAAGGATCTGGTTAAGCCTCAGTGAGAAAAGAAAACTAGATGTCTTTTGGCTTTCTAGGTACCTTCATAATTCCTCCAGCGGTCTTCTTCCTTTCTCTTCCTTTTCCCACCAAGCCATACTCACATCGAACCACAAGCTATTCCACACACAATTTATCGCCTATAAAAGCGCCACAACCAACACACATATCGCACAGGAGAGGCAGGAGATTTAATTCACCGCTGCAAAGAATTTATACCTGAATCTTAAATGCAAAGAGATTAACTCCAAGGCCTGTTGAGATTCTGCTGTGTTTGTTGTTAATCATTGCCATGGGAGGGACCTATTATATTTTCTAATGTTATGAACGAGTTTCGCATCCTTTCTAAAAGGAGGAGACCCACAAACAGCAGAGGCAAACAGAAAGGTGGGACAGTGAAAAGAACAAACAAAATGAAAGAAAAGAAACACACAGCTAAGAGAAACCTTACCCTGCTCTGTCTGTTCTCCCTCTAGACACCCCTACGGAGCTATTTTAGTGAGGTCGGCTATTTATCATAGCGCAAGCTCTGCCACTTGATTTATTGGGCCTTGGTTGCCTCAAGGAGTGAGAAAATCTCTGTCCCTTCTCATCTCAGAACAGAAGAAAGTTTTATTACCATCTCCGTGGTGCAGACCGGTCCTTTCTTAGAGATGCTATTTCTGGCGCAGACTGATTGAAAAGCGCTGCCGTCCCCCACCGTGGCTGCCGGGCTGACACTTTCTGACGTTTCTAAACAACTCGTGCTCTTCCTGCCAACTCCCCGTTGCTTTCCAAACCTTTTTAGTCCTGAAGAATGCAAACTAATCTACTGAGAGAAGAGAAAGCAGCTGGTCCTGGGAAGCAGAGCTGGAAATGTCAGAGTGGTGGAAATGATAAATTTACCTGCTAGGGAAAGGGCGCCCATAAGGGAGGGGGGC
>NW_010428335.1:49411-52260 GCF_000710305.1 Buceros rhinoceros silvestris | reverse complement strand
GCTGTTAGGAGACGTCGCTGACGCTGTGGCCTGTTAACGTCTTCTGCTGTGAAGAAACACACAGTGCATTATTAAGCAGAACTGTGTAATATCTTCTTTAAAAAAGAGTGGTTTGGGGGGCAAGCACAAAGTGTGCTTAATCAAGTGGAATAAAGCAGTGGTCCCCAAGGGAGACCTAAACTACTTACAACTAAGTATGGCTAATAAGAGTTCGCAATTCAAGCGTTTCCAAAAGCCATTATTATTATTGTTCTATCAGGCCTGATCTTTTGAATGGGAAGGTCGAAGAGCTGATCCTACGCTAACGTGATTGTTTTGTTTTCCACAGAGCGCTCTGTGTGTTCAGAGAACATCAGTGCCCCAACACACTCCCTCTTCCCTCTTCTCTCTTTCCCCTCGTACAATCGCATTTCAGCAGGCCTCTGCATTCTTAAAAGAGACAACGTTCCTCTTCTAGCTGTAACACCCTAAAACTACAGACGCCTTATTTTAAACCAAGCCTCCTTCCACGTTACTTTTTTCTTTCATCCGCAATATTGCCTTTGAAAGAAACGTCCTCTGCCCTGCCTTTGCAGTCACAGTTCTTTGCAGAAACACCTTCGGCCAGGTGAGCAGGAGTCTGAAGACAGGGCTTGCCATCGCGGTGTAAGCAGCAAACCGCAAATGGGACTGACTCTCAAGCACCCAGCATACCTACAGGAAGCCCAGTTAGAAAACACTCAGCTGTGATACACAACGGGCGCCATGGTTGTAGTTTTGCCTTCCAAGGTGCGCGGTAGTCTTCATCCATTGCTAATTAATCATCGCTAATACGCCGGAGGCAGAAGCGTTCCCTTCAGGCTCCAACAGTTGCCACTGACTGTGCCTGACTGGAGCTGGCTGCTCAGCACCCCTCCACCCCCAGCACACCTCTTCCCCACTCCAGCACGGTTCCTGCACAGCCAGGCTGCCCACCTCGCCTTCCGGCTTTTCCTGCCATTCCATACATCTCAAAAAAAAAAAAAAAAAAAAAAAAAAAAAAAAAAAAAAAAAAAAAAAAAAAAAAAAAAAAAAAAAAAAAAAAAGCCAATCACACTTCATCTCCCAAACCTTATTTATACAGGCCAGACTGTCAGAAATTGGGAGCTGACTTTGTAAAAACTTCACTCTAGGAGAAAAAACTTCACTCTAGGAGATCACGGAAGATGCTCAACATCCGTAAACCTGCTCCTCACCTGAGTGTAATCGGGGCGAGGTTAAGACTGCCTAAATACCACCTAAGTTTCATTGCTGTCTCAAGATACCAGAGGCACCTGACTGATAACAGCCAGAAGTTCACGGATACGAGCAGAAGTTAAGACTGTTCAATTCTGACAGTAAGGCAGAGTTTTCGGAGATCAGACAGTCTAGCACTATTTTTTTTATATATTTCTTATTCCTGCGGTATGGTAGAAGAATGGATTAGACATTGACATTTCAACATAGTTACCGTGAAAAATAACTTAGGAAATGCCTCACAAAGAAAATAAAACTGTTTCTTTTCAGTGCAAGACTCACCACTTCTCTAGCTTCAAGGACAATACACCGGCAAAGAGCAAAACTCAGCCTTCACCCAGTTTCTTTGTTCCTACTAAAGGGCAAGATTGAGAAGAAATACAAAGACACCAACGATGACAATCTGTAGAGTAAATACCTCAGATGACGTCCTGGGTTAGCTATAAAATGGAATTTATTTGTATTTTCTTTGACATTCGGCAGCATATATTCCAGTGCAACGTGCAGGCTCCCTGCTATGAAGTGTCTACTTAGGGGGAAAACTTTGAGAAGAAGGTGAAGAGAAAAACATTAAAGAACAAGAAAATAATTATACGCTTCATGCCATCTGTGTCCATGAAAATCTCGACTTTCTTTTACACTCCTCTCTGCAACAGGTTACTTCTGATGCAAAGTCTAGAAAACTGCCGTTAAAACCTCCTGTACAAAGTGAAGCACAGTCCGAAGCCCTCGCTTCAGTGACCTTTCCTTTCACACACCCCAGAGGTGTCCACCTGGCTGCTCGGGGTGCTGCAGCGGCCACTTGGCATCACAGGTTACCTGAGGAAGAGCAGCACAGGGAAAGCGACTCAAGAGAAAAAACAATGAAGCAACAAGAAAGCATTCAAAGAATTCAGCTTGATCCACAGGATTTGCAACGCTGCCCCTTTTCAAAGCATCCGACATACACTCGACCTACTTATACATTCCAACGGTGGGACTTTGATGGTCTTTCGGTCTCAAGCTGCCTTTGAGCACAGCAGTGAATTTTGCCCCTGCACCCACTAACGCAGGATCTGCTGAAAACTAGCTCAAACCTCCGAGGGCTGGAAGAGGTGGGCATGGTTTCACTGCAGGCACGGCAGTGAACACGGGAGCTAAACCCGGAGGTTTACAGCACAAGGGTCACTGTCAGTTCCGTCAGCGGCATGTAACGTCTCCCCAGGGACGTCCTCCCTGCTTGACCATCCTTCCTGATTTAGGAGCACCAGTTCTTCAAAGGAATATTGTCTCCTCCTGCGTCCAGCACAGCACAGCGCTGGTATCGAGGGACTGGTGAGATATAAATAACAACAATGAAGGTACATACCATCGCTCTGTGAGGCAATCTCCAAACCTCTGGAGGTTAGGATGGCTTCTCCTCCCTCAGACAGGCAGTACGCTCTGAATCTGGATCCTGCTGTGAAACACACATCTCCTTTGGGAAAGAGACAACAGACCTCCAGCAAACCTAGAGATAGTACCAGACTGTTATTCAGACGAAGCAGATGTGTTACAGAATGCCTTGAGACAACTTCCTCCAGCAGAGCTTACCAGAGGTGTCCCAAAGTGAGGGA
>NW_010428335.1:44013-49300 GCF_000710305.1 Buceros rhinoceros silvestris | reverse complement strand
AAAGAGCGGCCCCTCAGGTAAGCTTTTAAAAGGGCATCCTGGCAGCGAGCAACCATTTGACTTTTGGAGATCCCTGGGTCCCACAGCCCAAATTCCTCAGCTTGTTCTTCCCAGACGGAGAGCTCTGAAATGTAAAAGAGCTCTTTCCTTGTAAACAGCAGGGGGAAAAGCCTGGTGTCAATCCTTGCCCAAGTCAGCAGTGAAACTCCCTTCAGCTTCTCAAGGGCATTTCGAAATTGCAGATTTTATTGTTTTTTCAAATTCCTGCATTTTTTTGAAGTTTTCCTCCTGAAATGTAGGTTTGAAACAATCTGTGACCATTTTCTACATCAGTGCAATGGCCACAATTACTTGTGTCCTATATAACACATACAGTAATTTTTTTATTACATAATAGTGAGTTAACCCCTTCCCAGAGGTCACCGGGTACGCAGTTTGCAGACAAAACTTCCATTTCAATTCTCACGTTATTGCCATGCTGGGCTCATTTTGGCTCGGGGTTTAGAAAATTGAAAATCTTATCTCTCTGCCCACACACCCTGCTATGATTTGAGACAGATTCCAGAGCCCCTGACACCTTTTAACGCTGCATATATTGTCGAAGTGCAGAGCCCGGCTGCTCAGCTCATCTGTCCTCCTCTGTCCAGATTAACACACTGCAGTCACAACTACCACAGCCCCTTCCCTGACTTTGCATCGCGGCGGAGGAGGTGGCCTAGAAAATCCATCTCACTCCACATCACTGTGACACGAGAAATTTTGACTCAAAGAGGCAGCCCGCTGGGTATCCACGGTAAGATTTACCCCTCCTAAGGGTTAGGACATGGAATATTCTTTACCTGTGAATCCCTTCAATCTGCCCTTCACCCACTGAGCTTTGCAAGTGCTTTCTTTCTTATTAATCTCTATTAATTAGCCTTGAAGCAAATGTTCCTTTAATTTCACCTTTATTTTCACCGCAATCACCCCTTGTACAACAGCAGCCTCTTACTTTTTCATGCTCGGTACACTTCGGTTGGAAAATGGGTTTCTCTACAGAGTCACACAGACTACTGCAATTTATAACAGTGTGTTTAATTCTTTGGAACCAAACTGAGCACTAAGTGCCTTGAGCTGTTTGGTGGGAAATTAGATTTGTGCTGAACAGCTTAATGCTCTGGGGAGTGCAGAATAAACTAGATGTGGCAATTTCGTGAGTTTCAGAACTTCAAAATGACTATATTTTTATCACTATCACCAAGCTTGGATGTCATTATCTAAGAATTTTTTTTTACATATCATTGTCCCAAAATGGATTTAAATCAATAAATGGGGGTTTACCACACATCTCTAATTATAACCACTTCACAATTAAAATATGGAACGAAAGAAAGGAAGACTGCTTGGGAACAGATTTATTTGAACCTTGCCTTTTAGAGACAAAACTCTATCAAGTACATGTGAGGCGCTTTCAAGTGGGCAAGCCAGAAGTAAAAACTAAATTGAAAACACAGAAAACTAACTCTGTCTTACTCCTTTCCCAAACTGCAGCAGCAGGACAGGTCTCTTAAATCCATTCTTTCCTGACACTACCCAGGTCACGTCAAAATGAGAAAGAGACAAAACTAAAATTATTTATGCTCAACCATTTAAATGAGCATTCCAGCTGATACCACACTGATTCTGAATAACAGCCACTCTTCTGTGGACTAGAGTCCCTTATTTAAATTCCAAAATGCTGCTAATATATGATAATGCAACTCAATTAGCTATTTCAGCCAGACTTGATGCTAGCAAACTGTTTACTGCATGATGAAGTGCCATCTCCATTATGAAATCTCATGAAATATGTTTATCATGGCAAAAATATGTATTTACAATGGAAAGGCAATAGCCATTGTTAATGAGATGATGAAGCTTCTGGAACAGTAATTCCGTGGCTGAAAGGATTGTCACTCAGTGCTTCCAAGAGAGGTCTCTGCAATCAAGATCCATACTGCAACGGTTCGCGTTCAATTCGCTGTTGAGTCTGCCTCTTGCCCTTCTCAGAACTGACAATTTTCTTGTCCTTAGCGATGCTGTGGAAGAACAAAATACACAGTGAAGGAATCCGGATTTGCAAACTAACTCAGCGCGACTGCCAAGTTATGAAAAGAAGGAACCTATCGTTGTGTAGGCAGCAGCAGAGTTGGAATATTTCTGTATTGCTTTAGGCTGATGAACAGGCATGACAAGTCTGACCCATCTGCCCAGTTGCTGCTGCCAGATACTGGCCTTCACATGGGGAAAAAAAAAGAGAAAAGAAAAAAAAAGGAAAAAGGGCTAAAATTTACTTCTAAAAACGTGTTAAAATTCAACTTTTTTTAGTGCATTTATCCAAAAAGCTACTTGATCTGGTCTTTTTTTATGATATACCAATGAGTGAAGTAAAAATCTCTGCAAAGGCTTCACCAAGTCCTCATAGGACTTTCTATGTTTTAGAGTCCTTGCCAGCGAACGTGTTTTCAAATAACTGGAGCTTTTAATAGGATTAGCTGTAACTGGGATTCATGTCATAAAGCAGAATTAGTCTTGAGCCTGCTGTGACAGGGAACGAGGAAGAACAGGGACAGGAAGGCGAAGTAAGAATAAGCTGGAGCATCTAATACATCACTGTTAAATTAATAGAACTGGAGATCCACATAAACTTGAAAACCTAAATAATAATGAGGAAAAAACTTGCCCTACTGTGGTTTCAAAAAGGTAGATACACACCATAAAAATTTGAGTCTGTACAAACCTGAACTTCTAACTTGATGCCTTTCTCGGGAAGAGATTTGAAGAGCCAGATGCTTTCCTCATACGGGGTGACTCACGATGGAGTCTAATATACTACAGCTTTAATAAGGGCTATGGGCAAGTAATTCCCTCCATTAGTACTTCTACAGGTTCCTCACTGCAAACTGCTGTTAAACGACGCCCTGTCCTGTCAGATGCCTATCTACTAGGGCAGTGGTTTTCATAAAGCCAACTGTAAATTTGGGGCAAGGCAGACACCGTCTGTTGAGAAGCGGAAACATCTAATGAAACCAAGAACAGTAGCGGCACTGTGCGTGTAGATTGAAATCTCCAACCCAGCCAAGCTGCTGAGCAGCCAGGGGTTCAAACAGATCACATGGGTTTCATTCTGCAGCGTATAATGGAAGCGATTTCTCCCCAGCAACCAGTGAGTCTCCAGAAGTTTTCATTAACTTCCGTTTACTGCTGCTAAGACCAGGAAGAAGAAAACTTGTCCAGCTGAGGATAAAAACAGTTGGGTTTTCTGGTTGTTTATTATTATTACTTTTATTGCTGTTGTCGTAGTTATTATTATTTTAACCATATGATTATTGTTAGCATGTTTATTAGAACATCATTTAACGACATCATTTAATGAATTAATACTATACATCACAATATTTGGATAGAACTAAATAATCACGTTACTAAACATGATTAGGAAGGGCGCACAAGCCCTGAAATTATTTTTAAAACTAAAAATCAATGTTTATCAATACAGCTTGAATTCCAGTGTTTGGAAGGGCAAGTGGGAAGAACGGACACGTGTACAGCTGCTGCCACCACCACCCGACGCAAATCACTTCTGCTCAAAACCTTACGCCCTTTCTGTGTTTTCAGTGTAGCTTTACCTCAGGCCTGATGCTGCAGGTACCTTCAGATGAGATTTCACTGTTTCTACCGTACTTTAGTAAATTCGCCTTCCTAACTAAAGTCGGAATAAAAAAGCCTTTGCCGTGGGGCTCTTCAAGGTGAAGCAGACTAAGATGACCATCTTCTTAACTGATGTTTCTCTGACACCAGATCAGTGCAACAGCACACAGCAGTTCCCTCTAAGGAGGAGAACTGGAGAAAGCAGCACTGGCCACCCATCACAAGAGTCTTACTCAGGTATTGCTGGGATAGGTCCAGTATAACAAAAAGTTCAGACATTTCAGTAGAAACATTTTCAATTTTTTAATCTCTCAGAAGGAATTCTCCGCTCCACGTAGTTTTGTCTCTGTACCGTGGGAACCATCTGGATCGCTGTGTTTTCATACCATCTGTATGTGATCAGCGAAACGAGCGCAGAAGTCCCATAGCCCAAATGCTGTGCACTTTTGGAGCCCTCCCAAAAGAATGAACTAATGCTTGAGCTAAATAAATGGCTGAGACTTAAGATCACTCCCCTTGGTCCAGTCCTGAAGACAGCAAAACACAACTACAAGAATTTGAGATAGAAATAAATACCAGTTATGTATAAAAAAATATTCAGATACTGAGGATAACAAGGGCTCCGGGGAGTACTTAAGGGGGAGCTATAAGAAAGACGGGGACAGTCCTTTCAGCTGGGCCTCTTGCGACAGGACAAGGGGTGATGGTTTTAAACTGAAAGAGGGAAAGATTCAGACTGGAGAGAAGGAAGAAACTTTTTTTTACAATGAGGGTGTGAGACACTGGCCCAGGTTGCCCAGAGAGGTGGGAGAAGCCCCATCCCTGGAAACGTCCCAGGTCAGGCGGTATGGCTCTGAGCAGCCTGACTTTGTTAAAAATGTCCCTGTTCACTGCAGGGGGCTAGGACTAGATGACCTTGGAAGGTCCCTGTCAACCCCAAACATTCTATGCTATTTTCTCAATGGTGTTTACAAAGACACCTAGAAGGATTTGAGATAGAGCTAGGTGCCACTGGATTTCCGTTGGAAAGGAACAATCAAGGCAGAATCTTTGTTAACAAGTAGCACGTCCCCACAGATAGGGTCACAACCCTTGTGACATCCGCACTACATGAGCTTCAGGGCAAGTTTATATCAAGGTAACTCCAGTCCAATCTCGTGTCTTGAAAGCCCGCTGCAGTTCAGCTTCTGGGTGAAGCTCATGGAAAAGGTCAGTCTGCGCCCTCGGGGGCTGCTCCCTGATGCAAAGCCAAGCACAGCACAATGGGAGATTCACTACAGAAGCACCCTCACGGCAAAGCGAGCAACTCTGTAACGTGGACACCTCTAACTTGCTGTGGCACTGCAGTAGCTCCTACTTGCTCAGCCCTCTGTGACCACAGGAAGACGAACGCCTTTGTGAATTCATCCCTGACTCTCAGCCTAGCCTTCCAAATTCAAAAGAAAAGTAAAATTTCGGGTATCCTCTCAGATTACTTCCTAGGTAATGCCAGAGCATGCACATGTTACACGGGTCATGGCATGAAACATGAAAATGACAAAGATTTCATGTTGTGGGGACAGTCCTGAAAGGAACTGTGCAAACACTTGTTTTAAATAATTTATGTGACAAAAAAAAG
>NW_010428335.1:43225-43903 GCF_000710305.1 Buceros rhinoceros silvestris | reverse complement strand
TGGGGGGGGGTACCTTACTTTCATAAATATTTTTCAACAGAAATTACTATTTTCCTCATCAGTTATGTTTAATGGCTCATTTTGACCATGCTACCCACCACCATCTCAAGCAAACAAAAGCAATAGACAGGGGGACAGTGTGCAAAATACTTTATCTGGAGAAGAAACGCCATATTGGGTCGTATTCAGAGAGAAGTTTTTTCCCCCTCAATCCTCAACTGTCCTTTTTCCAGAAAAGAGAGAGGAGTCATTCCTAAAGCACCCAGAAGAAAGCTGGCTGTCTTAGCGGTCAGGGCTAACCTTAAAAACAGATGTAAACGCCTGTGGATAGACAAGAGTGCCTGGAGCGAGTCGTTTAACTCGCACGCGCGTGAGGAGCCCAGTTCAGGAGACACTCTTGGGGACACTCACAGCGTCTTAAATGCTCATTTAAATTATTGGTTACCTGGATCTTGGGTGCTGCAGTCAGTCTCTTCTGGAAGAAGGAATCCCTGGAGAGAATTCTCCTGGTAATGCTTAATTTTCCTGCTAATCCCAGCACTTCAGAACACACGGGGCCCATCACACACTACTGGACAGGGACACGGTCCTCCTCGGAGAGCACGCACTCGGCACCCCCTCGGTCTTCAGTTCTCTGTCTTTAGGGGATGTTGGGTCTTCTCAAGAGCTCGCACTGGA
>NW_010428335.1:25741-43158 GCF_000710305.1 Buceros rhinoceros silvestris | reverse complement strand
AGTCCTTATTGAAACAGCTTTCAGGTTTGCTCTAGGACCTCACTGGGTTTGCCTACGTATCTTCGGTGGCACAAATCTGGCTTTAACTACTGTTTTCCTCTCACCTTCAGTTGTCATTCAGAATATGTGTCTCCATATGAACAAAGGAGAATATATATATATATATATATAAACTGCATTCAGTTTATGAGATGCGTTTGAGTATTAAACATTTCATAGATGTCAAAACACGTTTTGGAAGCTGGCCAAAACCATAAATAAATTTCTTTAATTTTAAAGGGTAACAGCAGCAAATACTGACACAGCACTACAGCCACGTGCTTCTCACTTATTTCTTCCTCACAACCCTGATTTAAACTCAGGTTTATCAATAAGCAAGCACTACCAAAACAGCTTTGAAATTTTAATTTCTTTTGGAAATGAAGGTCTCTTCTAGATCTAGCTGGGGTTGCTTGTCTCTGAACGCTCCCTACTTTCATTATACAGTTTTTTCTTACAGCTGCTAAATCCTATTTTCACAAGAGAAAAAAAATTAAAAAGCCATTTTGCACCTCTAATCATCAAAGCAGCATAATTTAGGCCTTTATTGTGTCAGTCATGAATTGTCTTTCTTGTGAGCTCACAATGTCATAATATTCTTTTTGATTAATGAGGATCCTACAATTACAGGGTAGAAACCGTCACGCTGCACTGCAGAGCCTGTCTAAAGGCAGAAATTACAGTTAATGCTAATGCAGCACCAAAGAGTTCGGGGGGGAATTATTACTGCCAGCAGCTCAGAGGGGTCTGCACCTTCAAGACTGGGAGATTTTTGTTGAGCATTTTTTTCTGGAATGCGGTTCTGAGCAGCCAATGAACTTTCACGTGGGACCTCGGGAATTCTCACCACTGCTTTCGGTGCATGTTACCTGGAATGCCCCTGCCCACCTTGGGGGCTGGCAGGTGGGGTCGGAAGCCTTTATGAGTGAAACGAGACCTAGCAAAAGCCACCCTGACTAAATCACACCAATACCCACTTCCAGGCTTCACGGTGCCGCCACCCTCCTTAGCAGCATCGAAGGACAAGGCAAAGGTGGAGGGCAAAGGGGTTCAAAGGCGAAGCCCTTTTTTTCTTTCTTACAAAAACAGCGTCGCAAGGTTAAACCAAATCAAATTGACAACTATCCACATCGGTATTTGTGTTGCACAGGCTATTTGCCTCCTAGTTAGTCGCTAACGACGCATTGTCCCAACTGTAATCACCAGAAAAAAAGCAATTTCACAAACCAGTACATCTCACGGTACAGCCAAAATACTCTCTTTGGATCCACGTGTCCAGACACAGATCCCTGCTGCAGAAACACCAGGATATTCTCTAGAAGTGTCTCTTAAGACACGTTAAGATAACTTAATCCTATGACTAAATGAGAGAAGGACCTGAAAACTTTACATGCTGCTTAAGCACCTTTCAAATTCTGCGCTCAGCAATTTTAGAGACTACTCCAAGATTTCTACTGCATATTATTTTTCCACATCACTCAGTAGAACAAATAAATACTGAAGATCAAAACCACAGGACTCACAATCTGAAAAACAATTTTTCCCTTGAGAAAATAAATACTCAGGATGGGAAAGATTAAATAACAAGTGGTGCAAGTGATGTCAAAAGCAAGGTCTCTTTGACGCAGCACATGCAGAACACGCTGTCGTCTTCCCTGAACCCTCCTCTTTTGTCACAGCTCCTTATTTCATTTCGCTCTCACAGGATGTATCGTGTTTGAACAACTCGAGTGGGGAGGCTCATTCCAACTTCCAATCTGTCAATGCCAGTAACTGAGCACAGGTTTTGCAGAGGAAGAGGTTGGCTGGTGTGGCAGCTCAGCCATTATTCAGCAGACAGACATCCAGCTGAAAGCCACCAACCCACAGAAAACCAGTGACTGCTCTCAGGCTTTGCCCCCCCAAGTTTATGCCGCCTGTAAAGAAAAGCATTTAGCTCCGTGCCGCAGCTGACCTCCATACAAAGGCCTTTCTTCACAAAAAAAGCAGCATCCCCTTCAAATTAACAGCTTATTATAAAAACTTCTCTTAACTTGGAAAGGTAACACAGATTTAGGGAAGTGGTTCTAGCAAGTAGGAGAAAACAGAAGCAAATAATAGGTTAAGGCATGAGCAAATATTACACCACTTTCTACCACCCAAGCAGCTTCAAGCAGCAGGAAGAGAGGTGAAGGATCAGAAACATCTTGGCCTATCACAAGCTTTTGAAGTTCTGGTTAAAAGTCTTAGATACGGTGACAAGGAGGAGGTCAGGAGCCTACCTGATGCAGTAGCATTTGACAGCTTTAATTTCTATGACAATTTTCGTATTAGCCACAGTATTTTCAGTACATTTAGTGATCCATTGATAAGCTTGACCAAATATCAGACTTGTCAGGTGAATAAAAGATTCAACTTTATGATATGCTGATGTTACTAATATTAGTGATGGAGTTTAGCATCTGGCTGAGCTGGTCCTAAGATTACAGCGGATTATTTTACACAGCCAAGTTACCAGAAGAAAGTTCACACTAAAACCTCCCAACAAAACAATACATTCCATGCAACAAATGGATCCTATATACAATGACATATTAATAGATTTTCCCATCTGATTTATTTTCTCAGGAAAAGTTTCATGCAAATGCCTCTTAGGAAGCCAAATAATCATCTACTCTCCTTTACGTCATCTGGTAATACAAACTGTGGGTTTGAAAATGTGGATCGATAACGTTGATTTTTCAAAACTCTTCAGATCTATTTCTTTCAGAACAAAGACAGACAGAAAGAGGTGTTTGAAGGTCAGGAACAAACGTAGGGTCTTCATAGTGAGCGAGGCTTGTGGGCTATCTACTTCAGAGACCTAGTTCTGGTGTCTGGTAGTAATGAACCTTTAGATAAACGTACAAGAAATGAACATGACTAGGAGGCATCTTCATGCCTGTCTGTCCTCTAAATTTCACTAACCAGCAGGTTCCTGCACCAAAAATCGTATTCAGGGCACTGGTCAGTAACTGTTGGTGGATCAAGTCTCCATGAGCTTGTCTGTCCTCTTTTTGAACCCATTTTGAGGAAGGATTCACACAGCAAATCCAGTAAGAAATGGGTATGCATTCTGGGGCAGTCCACCGGCAAATGCCATTCAGCCTAACTTCACCCAGTCCAGTACAGCCTTCCAGCCTCTCACCCGCCAAGCACCTGACCTTTTTTTTTTTAATTCCAGACTGCTTTGGGACAGAAGATGCAGATGAGATGTCCCTGCCCTGTCAGTAACACCTGTGTCACGACTACCCTTGACGGCTTTCACCGACACAAAACCATAGGCTTTGGGGAAAAGCGCTGGGTACCACGACCTTGAGAAATACAACCTTCCTTCCAGTGTTAGCTGAAGTGGCAACACACTGTTAATCTTAATCCAATTGTCATTTGCATCTAGAGGTTAACGGTACAAGCATTAGAAAGGACTCTCTAAATCACCTCTAAAGGCACTCTTAGAAGCTACTTCTCAGCTAACAGTGGCTTCCTAAAGAGGATGTCAGTGGAAATTGGATATTCCTTGTGATCTGCAACAGAGCAGTTCGGTGGTAGGAAACAACTCACCTCTGCTTAGTGAGAAGCGATCCACGTCCACCCTGTTCTTGGCTTCCACATTCACCATCCTCATTCCATAATGCAGATGTTCATCCTTATGGATTGACATCGCATTTCCTCCCATTGGACATTCGGGTTGCCCAGAGCCCCACCAACCTGACCTTGAATGCTTCCAGGGATGGGGAACACCACTCTGGGTAACCTGGGCCAGTGTTTCACCACCCTCACTGTAAAAAATTTCTTCCTTACATCTAGACTAAATCTCCGCTTTTCAATTTAAAACCATCACCTCTTGTCCTGTCACAACAGCCCTTGATAAAAAGACCGTCTCCATTTTTCTTACAAGCCTCCTTTAAGTACGCAGAAGTTTATCAAGCTTCATCTTCAAAAAATTCCAACCTTCTCATTCCATAATTCCTCTGAAGGCTGTTCCACAACCTATTGCGGGCCGCTTCCTATTCCAGATGGTTAGAAAATGTCTTCTAATTATATGCCTGAATTTATTCATGGGATCCATTTGTTCTTCTGCCAGTATTGTTCTGCAGCAACAAAGTTCAGTCGCTACCTGAGTTGGGTTTGGAGCAGGAAGTTGTAACCTCAAGATAAAAGGATCGTTGTATTGCATTTGTTTATGAACTAACTCTCACTATCGTTATGTTAATAAAAAACAAGCAGTGAAGTGCTGAGAAATATAAATGAATGTCATTGGCAGTTCAAATGAAAGCTTACAAAGCTGCGTGACAATTAACAGGCTTCCTAAATTATGGGTCATGCTTTAAACGATTAATATTTAATTATCTATATATGTATAGCTCTATAAGCTAATTATCTGTAGCTTGTTAAATACATAAGTGTTCTACAAAAGCTTCAGCCATTAATAATAGAGTAATTAAAAATTTATCAATAACGTGCTTGAGTTAATTACATCAAGAATATATTTATCACATATATTAACCTGATGAACCGATCTGGCTTGTTACAAGGAGCCTTTGTATTCTGCTGGTGTCTTTTGTAGTACCTGAGCTGAACTTGACCTTTGTCCTTCCTGGGAGCTGCAGACGCCTGCTCTGCACCCAGCACTCACCTGTTCTGCTTTTCCACTGCAAGCAGCCACCCCTCACCCTACTGCCCACCTTCTCCCCTCAGTCCCCATTCACTGCCTCCACCTTTCCACGCTGCTGATGGATGGGTCCACGGAAAGCAGCTGGACAGGGAGCTGGAGCCAGTCAGGAGACAAAAGCTGCAGCACTCATCCCAAATAATGACATTGGCAGGCAACTCTTCCCCAGGGCAGGAAATAAAATCAAATTAGTACCAAACAGATTAAACAGCACGTATTTTTGACCCTTCCACAGCTGCTTAGATACTTGAAACACAGAAAGTAATGAGCAGTATTGTACAGTACGTGGTTGGAGCATCTGTCCGAGCGTGGTGTGAAGGTCGCTCCTGAGGGACTGCTGGGCACATACATTCGAAAGCTGCTCCTTCCAACATAACACATATTTCTCCACACATGGGCAGAAGGGGAAAGGACAGGCTTGCTTAAAGCTTGAATCTCTTAGAGCTTAGTGGCTGGAACTGCTCCTGTGAAAAAGAAATAAACTTGGCTCTTAGTAATCTTTGTATTTTTGTTTTACAGGTTATCTAAGATTTTTTGCTTCCCCACAAAACACTGGGAGGGGGGGGAAACCAAACAAACAGGAAACCATTCTGCCACTTCCTGAGATCCTCTCCAGTATCTACTGGAGACAATAAAAATGATTTTGATTTGCCTTAAATTAACCCAAAACCTCCAAAGATGACAGGGACAGTATTGAATAAAAAAGAAAAGCAAGTAGTATTTCCCTTAACTCTGAGTTGCATTAGCGGTGGGCTCTCTCTTTCCAACATCCCCACTTGGAACAGGACAATATTCCTGAAGGCATATCTGCATATACCTATCACTGCTGCCACAGGCAAGTAATAAAATAAATAATAACAAGATAAAAAAAAGCATGTCGCTGAAGCTAATGGTCTCGTCAGGTTTTGAATATTTTTACAGTGTTTTTGGTAGTATTTTTTTGCCAAGAATGTCTCACTTAATTCCACATTCAAGTTCAATATTTGAGTAAGTTTTGCACAGTCTCTCACCAAAAAAACCCAAAAAAACAACCAAACCAAACTGCACTACCTCTATATGTTTTGAATTTGCTCTTGCTGGAGATGGCGAGGAGGAAGTGGAGAGCACTGCATGCCCATGAGAAGAAAAGACTGATCCAGAGTTTTTCTCATTTCCTCTGGGACAAAAGAGAAGTGGCCCCAGTAGTATAAAATTGGGGAAAATAGATGAAACTGCCCTTTTTTCCTTAACCTTGATCCATGAAAAGATTCTACGTGTGGTTTATTTTGTTCTCTTTAAAAATAAACCTGTTTCTAGTGACAGCCCGGACTGTAAATGCGGTATTTGAACTGGAAGGTTCATTAGCTTTCATGGGAATTGCAGAGAGTCCCATCATTCACAGCTGACTGCGACAATAAAATCTGTTTTCTGTCATTAATCTGGCACCGAGCGGCTGACTAGTCACCTACAGCGAACTGTGAGAGATGGGAAGTGGGGAATGGTCGTGTTTATTCACCAGATAGTGCCGTGGAACCCAAACAAAAAATTATCTTGGGAAAACAGTGGGCCACAGAGAAGTTCTTGTCCATTCAATGCAGGGTGCAAGTTTATTAATGCGATTCCTCAGAGCTCTTCTCTTACCCACAGTTCAGGGAAGGAAGCTATTTCCTTCTTACAGGAGTAAGGAACGAAAAACAAATATACAGAAGATTGATGAAAGTACGAAGCATAAGCACTAACAAATCTTTAGGGAACTACTTACTCATTAATAATATTTACTTAGCAATAACAGACGTTCAGACGTCAGCTTTGCCGTGTTTTAATACAGAATCTGCTTCAATGTTATTACAGCAAGCTCTCAGCGTGGCTGCAGACCAGCTTTCTGGATTTAGAACCACACCTCTGCGGGAACTCATTTTACTCCAGGTGGACTACTTGACAAGGTACCTACTAGTTAGGGAAAGGACTTCCCCTTGGGCACTGTCGCCCAAGAACGAGCAGTTTTGTCAGTTTGAAATTTCCAGTCCTGAATGCTGCAGGCAAGCTCAGACACAGCTAGTTCAGAAACGGTGTTTGCCCGGCAGCACGGGAGTCGTGGTACAATACCCTAGGCAAGCACCAAAAGGCAGAGTTTGGGGGAGGTCGTTAAAGCTGGCTAAGAGCAAGGAAAGCTAACACCGAGGTCTGGGGATGGCAAACCAGAGCCTGGTCAACTGAGCTCCACTCGACCAACCATTTTTTCTGGCAGAAAATTAGAAACAGTGCCAGTTGCTTCTGATTTTGGAATGGAAAAGAGCTGCCAAATCAGAAGAAAAAAACTCTGTACCTGTGGAGCTTGGGCAGTTCTTCAGCACAGGACTCCTCCAAATCCACCTCAAAAGCAACTGATGGGACACACGTCTAGAAAAAAATATGGAATATGCAACAGGGAGTGCAATTTTACATCCTGTATTTCAGGTCGTTCTGCTGTACTGTGTACTCCTCAGCAACACTACCGTGGGCTGAAAAAGGTGGAGATGTTCTCCAAACTCAGCAGTACTCAAAATATCGTGTATTTTCCCTGCAGTGCAAGATGCCACTTAGCAGGTGCACGTGTGGGGCACTCTCCCCCTTTCTTTCTTGGAGTTGAATGGGTAGTTTTTGCCAGAAGTGGACCCTAGAGCTGTGCTTTCAATGAGCGATGGTGTCTGCCAGCTGAGCCCTGGACATCGGAGAGGCTGCGAGTGCAGGACCCTCACCACTAACACACACCAAACACCCTCAGCTGGCTAACAGCAGCTGGTCTGCTTCCCTAGCAGGCATCATCTCCGGGGCCAGCCTATCCCGGCTCCTCACAGGAGAAACAGCTCCCACCCGAGCTCCTCATGTTTTCTACCGGGCACCTTCTCCCACTCAAAGCTCATGACTAACAACTGGTTTTCAAGTTACCACTCAAGACATTGGCCTAAAAAAAGACTTAAAGGGGTTTCCTGCTAACTTGGTTTAAACAGAAGATGGGTATTAAACTGTGGCATTTATGACTGATTTTGTTCACAGCACCTCTAGAGCTTTGCAATAACGCTACTTGTTAACAGCATATTTTTTTCTGTCCGGCTCTGAATAGAGTTAGTCATTAGCGTACACTTAACAGGGTAATTTTTCAGTTCTGCATGCTGAATTGCAGCACTCTGAGGTAAACATCCTGTACAACAGCAACTCACTCAACGTGTGCGGTGCTGTGTGTCCAGGGCATTCCTTTCTAAAATATACAAATACTTTTGTAAAACCAAACCCATTTAGAAATTAGAGTTCTCCATTCTAAGGCCAAGTTAAAACCAGGACATATATATCACCAAAGTACCAGAGCTAACACAGGTGGGTTTTTTCCCCTAGGAAATATACTTGTTCTCAGAGACTAACCTTTCACTGAAACGAAACACATTAGTGGGTAAACAACCCTGTACTGCGGTCTTTTTGGCACTGACAGACTATGTTACAGCAAAGGGAAATTAAGAATTTTAAGCTAAAGAAAAAGACCATCTCGGTTTAAAAAAAAAGAAAAATAAAGGAATAGGACAGTACAGAGCATGGCGTTACAGTGCGCCCTGTTCGCTGGCTCAACACCGGATATATCAAAACCAGCTGCTGAGAGGAGCTGCTGGGGAGCCGTGGATCTCGATGTGCAGGGGATTTCCCGAAGTTTCCTTTGGTAGAGAAATGCCGGGGGAGCAGAGAGACCCACCAGGACCCGCAACACTCATGGCAGAGACTGGCCAGGGCTTGGAGCAGTCAGGGCGATGGCAACGTGCCTATAAAAGAAACCCCTGGGGAACGTGGCAACCAGGGCAGGCAAACGGCATGTGGCGCAGCAGTTGGCACGGGAAGGGCGCTGAAAGCTCTGCCCGCTCAGACCAGGCAGAGATGGTGTCCACCCAGCAGAAGGCCACAGCCTCCCTGAGCGCTGTGTCCACCGCGACTGGCGCAGCTGCCCAGCTGGAGCTCCACTGGGGACGTGCAGCCCCCCCGGCGTCAGGCTGCAGGGTGGACCCTGCAGTGACACCGGTATGGGACAGCACCATGAGCACCCCTGTGGGAGGTGCATCCAGGGAGAGGAACTGCTCCACTTAGCGACAGAGCTCCGGGAGGAGGTGGGCAGGCTGAGGAGTATCAGGAAGTGTGAGAAAGAGCTTGACTACTGGACAACATCCTGCCTTCCCTGAGACGGGTCCAACAGTCAGACAAGTTACGTAACTTGGAGGACTCGCTGTCCCTTTTCCATCAGGTGGAACATAGTGACCGGAAGGACAGTGTCAATGGCAACAAACGCAACTGATCCCAGTTACATACAATGTTAAAGGACACAGAATTAAAAACCTGGGCCAAGACCACTGAAATCAATGGAGAACTTTCCTTTTTCTTCCCACCCTTGCTAGGAAGGTGAAATACTTACCGAAACTATCGGTGTTGGGAATACGCTATTTTCCTAGAATGGAAGACTCCTACTATTGCACGTGTTTAGAAGTTAAGGAAACAGATCTGGAAGTCAGGCAAGCAATCAGATCCTTGGAATTAAAAAGACTTCCATGGAAAAAAAAAAAGGATCTTTCAACTGTGGGACATGTAGCCAGTGTCCAGAGCTCTGAAATAAATGTGTAAAGACATAGGCAAGACAGGAAAGAAAGGGAGCACATCTGTACCAACAGAGAGGCAAAGCTGTAAGTGCAGCAAGTAGAAGAAAACACTTCCAAGAGGTATCACAGCAGTCTAGTTCCAGTGTGATGCCAGCTAGAATCCCACATCTATCCTCTAACCGATCAAGCCAGAGATGTTTTCTACTACTAATCTCCTGAGCCACTTCCAAGGTTTGATGTCAAGTGCAGAGTAGATCCAAAGTTTTCAGAAATATTTGGGATTTTGATTAAAGTCTTCCAGCAATTACAGGGAAGTTGTTGAGGTTCAAAAGCTTGTCCCAGCAGCCAAACAAGTTCCTGGAATTTAATTCTACTAAAAAGCTTTTATCCAGGAAGGCTGATTATCTTTATGAAGCGAACTGGTAATCTAACCCTACAAAACAAATGGACTTAATGGGAAGTATGTTTCACACGTGACTAACTACGCAAGCAAATCTATAACTGACTTAAAAGGAGCAGGGCAAGCCTGCAAACTAGAAAACTCATGAAAAAAGGAATAGATCTTAGTGGATCTTCCTGCTTTGGCAACAATCTCGCTGACTTTTTTTTGCTTTCTTTTTGCAAATAAAGCTCAGTGTTGCAACCTAGCAAATTCTCTAATCACGCAAGTAACCACACTATGCATTATGTATAGCGCAGTGCATATTTGATCAATAGCACTGTTTTTGTTAATGCTACTCCAACTAAATAAGTAGAAAAAAAAAACCCTTCCCATTTTGTGAGTATTTTCAGTTGCTGAGTCAGAAAACAGAATAAGTTCCAACATCTGCATTTATTTTTGTTCAGTAAAGCTCGCATCTCCCTTCAGGGCTCAGAGCAAGCAAACTGCTGCTCACCACGATAATTACACAGTACTCAGCACGGTGAATAGAATAACACTGAAATTGTCCGAGGGCTTGAACAATTTGGACTGATTTTGTATAGTGTATAATTTACAGTAAAGATTCAGAATGTGTTTTCTTTGCTCCAAGAACACTTTCATCCTTTAGCTCTGGATCATTATGCACGGAGACAAGCATCCACAATCAAATTCAATCCAGATGAAGAACATCTGCAAAAATAGAATAATTTATTTTATTGACATTGACATTTACATAATTTTATCTGGGTCTGATTCTGCTTGTGACAGTTAAAGGAATACAAAGCAACCAGGACCCCACAGAGTCACTCAAAGTAAAAATAATCAAACTCTCGAAACGTTCCCGCAATCATAACGAATTAGTGCCAGTGACTGAACCAGTGTGAAAGGACTCAAGAAAATATTAGCGAGCTCTGTGCTTACGTATGGTTTATTTTCCTTTGTGAGGCCGGGGCAAGACCTGGTGATACGTAGTCACAGATGAAGATCCTTGTTCTGCAAAAATCTAAGTGCTTATTTTTACACGCTGAAGAGTCGCTGTGAAGCCACTGGGACTAATAACAATTGAGAAGTTATGGGTCAGGGCCCGTATAATTTCTGAGGTTAGATATCGGTTAGATATCGGGAAAAATTTCTTTGCAGAGCGGGTTGTGAAGGCTGGAACAGGCTGCCCGGGGAGGTGGTGCAGTCCCCATCCCTGGAGGGGTTTAACAGCCGTGTGAGTGTGGTGCTGAGGGACAGGGGGCAGGGGGGACCTGGCAGTGCAGGGGGAACGGTTGGACTCGATGAGCTTAAAGGTCTCTTCCACCCAGATGATCTTATGATTAGCTGGGCCAGGGCACAGCAACAGGAACTACAAGGACCAGAGCACTCTTTGTTGCCACTGTGCGTAAAGCAGCAGTATGACTTAAAAGCATTTTTACTTTTCTCAGAAAAATTAACAGTTCCATGTTGTGAATGAACAATATCACCCTTTATGAGATACAGGTGGAAATCTTAAAGAAAAAATCAGAACTCTTTACAGTGCTCGGTTTCTGTGGCTTTTAGAGACCTATTTTTTGTGAAATTGTTTTAACTGGGGGAGGAAAGGAAGAAACAGAGCCAGGGGGAGGAGCAGGGAGAAGGAAGGGGAGAGGGAATACCTACAAATATGTGTTCATTTACCCAAATCCAAGTCTCCAGCAAACTACAACCCACACATTTCCAATATTAACTATTATTTTAAAGTTAGTGCAGATTCTATAAAGAATAACAAATAAGGCTTTTTTTTTTTTAGCCCCAATTAAAAGGTTTGTCATCGATAAAAACTATCCCGAACAGTTGGTGTTCCTGACTTGAAACATGGGACTTTCCCTCTCAGAGATTCCACTCCATGTCATATTGGAGAAAAGGAGAGACACTAAAACCAGGTGGAATTTTTTCTCTTTCTTGAGTGTTTCAGGGTTGCCATCTATAAAATGGGAATAAGAAATATCTACCCCGCAGGCCTCTAATGGGAATTCGATAACCAGTATTTATGTAGCGCTTTGAAGAAAGGATTAAAGTAAACGTAAATACCCCCAATGTTGTTGCAAGTTTATATTCTCTAGTAGAGAATTAGGACTGTTTCTAAAACACGGGTTTATTGACAAAAGGACCTTCCTCTTGACCTAACTCTGTTGAATTTACCGCTAGTAAAGAACAGAAAGGGGTGATGTCTCTTATCATGCTGGTTGCCAGCTTTTACAGGAACACCTCATTACAGCAGTAGGTTAAAAACTAGAACAAATATCTGGATTCCTGAAAATTGGGTAGTAGAAATGTGTAGTAGACAGTTCAAAAAATTCTACATTAAATGCCTGCCAATGCTTCAGGCAATGTCTTAACAGCGCTACATAAAACTGAGCAAGATTTTTCACTTTTTTTAAATTACAGTTAATTCTAACAGCTAGAGTAATTGTAAAAGAATTTGCCTTTGCATACTGCATTTTACATAAGCAAGCTTCAGCTAGATCAGACAAAGTCCTTCAGGGGTATGATTTACAATACAATTTTTGACAAGCTTCCTATCAAAATGAACTCCGTAGCAGTTACTGGACATAATGCATCAGCGACATACGACTGACATTTTACACTTGGAAGTCCTTATGCTCTATGTTGAAAAGAGTTACAAAAATGACGTTTTTATAAAGAGCAGTATCCTTCTTCTCAATGTCGACAAACACTAATCAGATCTGGAAAGCAAGCCTGTGAGCTACTGAGGGTAGGTGACCTTAACGTTCAGAAGCAGATTTTCAAATTAATTCAGTATTCATCCTTATGATGCATTTAACACTGTAACACTGCAAGTCAAAACTTCAGGCAAGTCTCAATTTCCAACAGCTGGTCTAATACACTTAAAAGCAGATGCTGCCAAATTAAAGAACAAATAATAGAAGAGACAGAAGAATAATAATTACTAATCAAATATAGAAGACAGAAGAAAGGCAGCTATTTGCTAACTGAGGTTTTCTCCACATTAGTGTAGTTCTGGGGAAACTTCTCTCACTACAGTCATCGCTGCCCGCAGCTCTACAAGGAGGTGATGAAGGACTGTAAACAAGCCACCATTTGGGTGGGTTTCCAAACCACCCTCAGTAGCTGCGGCACTGATTTCACCGTTACCTCCTGGAGTGAAAACCCAAAGGTTAGATTATTAGATCTACCTATCGATAGGTACATATTATATATTTGCGTATTCAAACATGACCTGTGTGCAGTCAGTCTCGGCTTTAGAGCCCACAGAACTTCACGTTGCCTTGCTCCCTTGGCAATTATTTGGAAGAACGACGGCAGGAAAGCATCAGGGCATCAAAGTGACCTAACCTTTCTGAGAAGCCCAGCAAACCTTCACACTGACTTTGGTCCCCAGGGGCAGCGATGCTGGCCCTGCGGTAGCTTCCTGGCCCCAGGTGTATTTTCCACAGGACTCTGCAGCAGTCCAGGAGGAGGAAGCAGACTCTGCTCTGAACCAGCAAACGACATCATCTCAAGAAAGAACACGTTCATAAACAAGCTACCAAACTCACTCTTTTCCTCACATTCATCCTTTCTTCAAGAAAGAAGTAAATTTAGCTTGCTGAATACACTCCAGCCTGGTGCACCCAGGATTCAGGGCTCCCCCCCTTTCCTGGGAGATACGAGTATAGCTCTCATAACAAAGAAACATACCATGGGTGTGGAGGACACTGAACAGAATTATTAATGAAGGTGTTTCTGGGCACAACAGGAAACCAAAATTTTAAGTTGGCTTACCTTAATACAAATAAAATAACACAAAATAGAGGTTCTTATAAACATCATTCGCCTTCATGGTTGCAGAGGCAAACCGAGTAGGATTTAGAGACTTTGTATTTCAGATCTCTGAAATCCAAAGTTAGATCTTGAAAAAAAAAGTTTTTTTTTTAGGCTCTGGCTTGAAGCCTCTAATGATTCTGAAATCCATTCCAGTGAAGAGAATAAGGATCAGAAGACCCGGAAAGAAAATTCCCCAGAGCTCCTCAGGTTCTGTCCACCCCCCCACAGCTTTTCTGGCCAGAGATATGGCTCTGTATTCGCCTGGAACTTCAATGCTCTTCAGCAACAATGAAGTTCCTTTTGCTTGAAAAAATTCTAGTCACAAATTGAAAAGAGCCCACAGGGTTAAAAAAAAAAAATATATATATCCACAGAGTTCTTGCATCAAAACCTACAGAAGTGCAGGCTTTGCAGAAGCCAACATTTCAAATTCAGATTGAAGACCTTCATATCTAGGTTGTATATTAAGCACTCTGTTGTCTGAAAAATTACGCCACTCCAAGACAACTGTTTTCTTAATTATCTCAACTGTTTCTGACCCACAGAGTCTTTTTTTTTAATTTTTAACTAGGCTTAACCTGTGGGGTTCAGTGCGTGTTTGTTTTCTGAGAAGGACTATGGGGGTTTTCATATGTGATGTGAGTGAGGGGAGGTTCTGGAAGTCTTCTGGGATACGTGCAACAAAGAACGCCCCAAAGGACAGAAGGAAATTGTTCACAGATTTTTCCTGTCAATTGTTTTCCAGAATATGATTTTTCTGGTAGAACTAATCCTTTAATGTGGACGTTCAGTAATGGAAAGTTTAACACTTTGCTAGGTCACGGCTACGCTGAAAGGCTCCGTTGGGTCAGATGCTCGGCTGCTGTTAGTCAGCACAACTCCACTGAGAGCACTTACTCCAACACGACTTCACTGACTGACCGCAGATGAAAGCCTGGATACCAATTCTGCAGAAACAAAACCTCCACTGAAAATAATCCGCCTCCTCATTCCTACCCAAGCCTTGGTTTACGGATGCTTTGAATGCACAGCAGGAAGTCAGTACCTCTTTGCCTTCCTCATTCATGACGCGGTTTATATTTAGTGAACTGGCTCGGGGCAGTTAACCCTGAAACAATCTGGTGAACAACCTTCTCCTCCATCACCTTCCTGCCACAGCTATCGTCTCCCTGTTTCACAGGACAGCACAGCAGGTACACCATACCAGTTCCACCTGTCCACTTCCCTCAACACAAACCTTCTGAGACTCAGATACGTGTTTCAGCAGGGAAATTGGAAGTAACAGTTGGCATTAGTTTCCGTGATGGTAGTAAAAAAAAAGAAAAAGATAAACAAGCGAACAAAAAACCCCACAAAACAAAGTGTAAAGCAGGCAGAAACTAGTTTTGCAGTATTTCTTTTGAGAAGCTATAAATAAGCTGTTAGACAAGTGACCGGCTGAAGTCACAGAAGTGCTACACATTGATCACTGGCAGGGAAAGAAAGACTCACTTGCTGTGTTAAAACCCATTTCTTCTTCTGCCTCTCTAGAACCCACAAATGAGTTATTAGAAATAGCACAGCTCTCCATGGCAAGAACAAAGGCTACCACAGGCTGCTCCCCAGCATCTCATTTTCTCCTTTCAGAAGGATTTGATGCAGATCTGAGAGCTCCCAGCTCAGTTTGGGATGGCCTTCAAACCAAGAATCTGTCGTATGTTGTATTATTCACTGATGTGTTTTGTCATGCCACGCTACAAAGCAATGAGGGTCTTTCACATTCACATGAAAGCAACAGAAGCTAAACTTTGCCTTTTAAGCTTTTGTTCTACTGCTGCAAAGTTGTGTTTTGAAGTGATTACTCAAATATGTATCAAAGGGGAAAGTATGCCAGCGCTGGAGCTAATGAACGTCAATCCACCACACAGCACAGCAACACGAGGAGTCTGATTTACATACATCTCTTGCTGCTAGATACACTTCCCACTCCCGATTCAAGGACCTAGTGAGTCTTAGAGCCGTGGTTCTTAAAGTGGAAGTTAAAATAAACAAACAAACAAACAAAAAATCCTCGTTACCTTCTAATTAGGCACAACGGGTTGGACACAGCACTGGGCAGGAGAGGCTGCAGCCAAGGCTGTACAGAAGGCTCTTGAGAACAAACAGCAGGTTACACCTGACAAACCAATTATCTTGACAGAAGTAACATGTTTAAAAAGAGAGTAATGAAGAGCCAGGCCATGAAACCAACGGAGCCTTAGCTAGCCCATGGATTACGGACTAACACGCATTATAACAAACACAAAGCTTTCATCAACTCACAAATGAAGTCGGAAGGTGTCTGAGCAAATTTTACTATGTTGACTTCCTCTTTCAACAGCATTTGGGGAAAAAAAATATTAATTTACCAACTCATTCTCATTGTCAAACACTAAGGTTAAATCCTTCCAGGGCAACATTTTTCATTGCTGAACATTTTTTTTTCTATTCCAATGTATTTTTTTATCCCAATAAGCAACAATTCTTCTAAGTCTTGTTATTTTCTTTCTATTATAGTTGTCTTCCTCAAGGTAATGTACTTGACTGTAATTGGGGAACCTTATGCAGCAGGTTGCGAGTAATCCAACATTTCAGCACTTTCAGAATTTGAGAAAGACATAGCTCAGTTCAGCTGCTTTTTCCATTAGACTGATGTAATTGAAACTAGGTAGATATTACGAACCAAACTACTGTACGGCACGAGTTCCCCGATCTGTTTGAATCTTAATTTTCACGAAGTGAGAAACAAAGAGGCTAGATTATGTGTACAACATGGTCGCAATATTACCAGGAATGTTACCAGGAAGGAATTTCATCTGGGAGGCCCTTGTCACCAAGCGTACGAGATGCTTTTCACTTCAAAGGAAAACGTGCGGGGAGACAGCACGGAACATCCTCTTAACTAACAGTGGAAGGAGAAGTAAAAGGGAGAGCGTTACACCTAATGGTTAGAATACTTGATTTGCCTATAATGGTGGCCTTGTGTTCTCATTCCACTTTAATTTTCATTGATTTTGTAAGTATAACTGTTCTTAGAACCAGCCAAGAGCATAAGTACCTTAAAGATTTTAAAGTTAGAATTTTAACTTCAAAAATTGAAAATTACCACTCGTATTTTTAGTGCTTTGATCGTTTCAAATAATAATTACGCCCATTCTCCAAGAGCTCCAGTATATCAGGTTTCTACTAGAAAAACATCCGTCAATCTATAGTTACAGAGTCACGGGGGAGAACCTATGGCAATTTGCTAGGGCAATTTCCAGCATTAAATTATTTTCTTTAATTTGACTTCCGTTTTCCTATGATCACAAGTACCCGGCTTAGCAGGAAAAACCTCTTTTCAGAGCTTCAGTATGTCTAAAATCACCCATGCAAATACGAAGTCACGCAGTGGTAGACAGGACATCTCCTGTGGGCTCAGTCCTGCTGTAGTTAATCATGCAGTGGCCAGTGGTTTTCTCAGCGGGCATCAGCAATGCGGGTAAATACCAGTGACACTACTAATGCCCTCCTGATTTATACGTACAGCTGAGAATAGAATTAGACAACAAATTCTTTTCTGAGATTGTTCAACTTTAATTTATCAAAGCAGACATTTTCACTCCCTCTAATCGTCTTGTCTCACTGATGTTTCTCGAGCAGGTAATTTATGCTATTATTCACACGCTTAAGACTTCCAGCGACTCAGTAAATATCTATTCCTTGACAAATTGTGCTAAGAAAAGACAGCATGGCAATAGCAAAAACAATTCCCAATACCATAATGTTTCATTAGAAAGAAATTGCTCCATTTTTTCTTACAAAATAATCAAGAGAAAACAAAGACAGTAAACGTCCTAAGGAATGC
>NW_010428335.1:23482-25648 GCF_000710305.1 Buceros rhinoceros silvestris | reverse complement strand
GAATGTAGAACTGACATAGCCTGGAGTACTTTGGTTAAAAAGTTCTGATGGAAACGCAAACTGGAAGAGACATATTCACCACAAGAAATTCAGAGATGAACAGTGATTGCTCCCTAAAGACTTCAGACAGGTAGAAGGCAAAGGTAGGAGGACACATTTAGGAAGGATACGTATGATGAAGAGTGAAAGAGAAATAAATTATACAGCAAATAAAGCAGATCCTCTTTGTCCCACACCTAAAGCATCAAACCATGCGGCATTACAGCATTAACGGCCTTGAAGTCCAGAAAATGAGTTCCATAGACAGGACAGAAGGATTTGCCAACCTTTGCAGAACTCACATCACAGAATTTGCCACATAAACTCATAAGAAGAAAACTTAATCCACTAAACAGAGTTGCAACAAACAGCATTTAGGAGGAAAAGTATGGTTCCACCCCATCGGAACTGGCCTGGGCCAGTTCCCAGTGCTATTAAACGTTGTGCTGGGGATCCCGCTATCCTCCATCAGGACATCAGAGCCTCCCACTGCAGGTGCACGTTGCAGGGAGAATACTCTTGCTTGCTTTTGGACACAGGCTTAGCTGGAGTCCCCAGGCAGAGGTAAATTTTAGAGCTAGCAGTTGAGCTGAAACAGTTTTGATGAGTCAGAGGCACGTCCTACTTGAAGAGAAGATAAATACCCAGGAACCTAAAGGTCAGGGCCACGTCAAACAGCAATAGCATGTATATTCAAAGCATCCGAAGTCCCCAAATCCCTCTTCTTCTGAGCAATGGACAAGTGCAGCACCTGTAAAATAGAACAAACTGGTCGGAAACTTCTGCACACCCATTCCCAGACCTGCAAGGTCTCAAAATTCCAGCAGTGAGAACATTAACATTAACATATCCAAATTAACAAGCCAGACTGAATAATCTGGCGATCAGGAAATGCTAAAATATGCTGAGATAGAATACAAGTAAATGATCCAAGTAAATACAAGTAAATGATCCAAGTGGTAAATACAAGTAAACTAAAGCTAGTATTTCTCAGCTTCCATTCGAAGGACCACCTATGCTTTGGAAGGAAACCACAGGCCGTCTGAAGCAGTGTTGTCATGTTGCTTCTCATTTCTAAGCTAAATCGGGCCCTGCTTTGAATGTTCAACTACGACTTGCTCCATTTTTAACCCGTGGTTCTATTATGAGCCTATAAATTTCCTGGGAGGTTATTTTCGTGACACCATCACCGGGTCACGATGCCTTACAGACCATGGCACACAAAGAACACTGCTGTAGACAAAGAGAGCCTGTAAACTTCATGACAAACTTGGTGTGTGATTTTTTTTCTTAGTAACAGCCTTTAAAAACAACTATATAGAAGGAATAAGTTTGGTGTTGATATAAGCAGTAACAGCAAGAGTTGAGCACAACTAGGAATGGGGAAACGCATTTACTTTTACTTCCCACACAAAAGGAATGTCAGAGTATCTTCTACAGAAGATGCGGTATATGAACTATACTTTCATTACTTTCAGCTGAACTCTAAGGCTCTGCACGCGTATCTTTTTCCTCCTCCGTCCTTAGGACTTTGAGGTTGTCATTGCTGCTGTCATTTGAAATACAAATGCTGTTTCAGATCTAGGATGTCAGTCTCTTGTTGGAGGAAGTATTTTGGAAGTTTCCAACCCACTTACCTGTCAGGGTTATTCTTAATCAAACGAGGCTGACAGATAACAAGGGTGCAGGGAAACAGAAATTCTTCCAGTGCCCAGAACCTCACATTTCCCACCTCTGGTTCCTATACTGCAGTTCCCCACGGTAGCGCTGCACCGCATCTGAGGAAGCAAAACGACGCTATTTTTGCATAGAAATCTGCAACCTTCTAACTTTCAGCTTCACGTTTCTCTGAAGAAAGAATGGCTCACGTGGTTTGATTCTACAGGCAGCTGAGGGTAAAATCTTTTCTGTCATGCTTCATTGTGAGTGACAATGCTTATAATATCTCTGTAAGATCCATTTTTTCCATGTCAATAGAAAGTTGATATTCATAATCTAAGCAATAATTATCCTTTGTAAATGCCCTTGTTTTTGGCTGCCATTCTCATTACGGCTGTTTCAATTCACCATCTCCAGTCTGTAGACAAAAAAAAAAAAAAAAAAAAAAAGCAGCTTTTTACTCACAAA
>NW_010428335.1:20590-23462 GCF_000710305.1 Buceros rhinoceros silvestris | reverse complement strand
AATCCCCCACCCCCAGTCTGTAAAAAAAAAAAAAAAAAAAAAAAGCAGCAGCTATTTACTCCAATGAAGAGGGGAGAAAAGAGTTTTGTAGCATGGAAAAGAGTGTTAAAAGCTGGGGAGGGGTTCGTTAATACTATTAGCTTAGTGCTTGAGGTTTTTCCACCTGTTTGAATTTATTCCTATTTTGCTGGGGAAAAAAAATGTATTTGCATCAAAGAGGAGGACATTCTAACTCCTCCATACATCATTTCATGTATTTGTTCCACTTTTTGCTGTTTAATCATGGAGGGTAGGCTGTATAGCTTCCTCTGGGAGTGAAGTCCTTGCGGAATATAGTTTACCTCCTCAGAGAAAGGCAATTTACTTCAATTTACAAGCCCTAACTAAAAGGCACAGCATCACATTGTCCTGTATGTGTGTAAGAAGCCATCCATACAGAATACAGGCCAGGGGGTGGGAAGGGATTTCCTTTTAACTGCTGTTGACCTAAAGCCCGAGGACTCTCACTTGTTATTTTTAGATTCACACATGCGTGTAGCTTTGTCTTGTCATCTTACATCGTTGCTTATGGCTCCAGGGAAAGCATACTCTACTTATGCAGCCACTACGATGTACGCACAGCTACACAGTATTTGCAAGCAGGCTTAACTCCTGCTTTGCCCTCTATTTTATTTGGTGCCATGAGTTGCTAGGTAGTAGACTTTTATATCCACTCAGAATACCGGTGCAAACACTACAGGCAAGGGGACCCTACTGCAAAGAGTGGCCTTCTGCTGACCGACAGCAGAATATTCCACAGTCGGGTGTGTCTTCCACACCTTTGTCTCTCCACAGCAGGCAGCTGCCAAGGATGCTGTCACAGGGCGGGTGGCAAACCTTCTAATCCTCTGTTGTTTGTCCTTTGTTAGAAAAGCAAAAGCTCTAAAAGAAACAAAAAATCCATAAGGTGCACACAGAGAGGAAAAGAATTCTGTCCTTGATCCTTTATATAGACTGCTGTGTGAAGGTTTGCTTCCAGTTAAGATATCCTGATCAGTCACCTAGGATCAACTGCAAATACGTCTTCTGCTGTTCTTCTGGCACACAGATTACCATAAACCTTCCTCTTTTCCTGTTAGTGTATCTCAAAAGGCAGGTGAGGGGGAAACTTGACAGAAATAGGAGAAAAAGCAAACAGTGTGAATATCATAATTCTGTGATGGGCTGTATTGGGAATTCCTCACAGAACGGCAGCTCCCGCTCATAGGAGCGCCCACCCGTGCTTACAAGGACCCGGATCCAGAGCAAAGCTAACCACCTATAAAGATGGAGCACCTGTAATAATTAGTAAAACAGTACTTTACTGAAGTGAGAAGGTCAGAACTGAAGCTCATCTTCAATGCAGAACTGCATCAGATTTAAGTTGTTCATCTAATGAACGTCAAAATATGTTATATATAATCCACAAATTGGGTATTTATATTCTGTACAAAGATACGGTTTCAAAAAGGCAACCTCTCCTGAGGTTGTCTTCTCCGCCCAGCTTGGTAGGATGAAGGGGAGTGGAGATGTCTGAAAAACTCAACTGGAAAACCTTCAGACTACTTTCTTCCCCTGGGAAGTGCCAGCATCATACCCTGACTCTGTATTAGCCTCCAAATTTTGTTTTCATCTCCTATTTTCTTCTCCTTAGCAGTTTCCCCTGATCACAGCAAAGACTCCAGCACCTGCCCCCAAACCCTTCCTTTCTCTCAGCTGAGCCACCTCCCAGCACCCAAAGAGCTAGTCAGTATTCAGCCCCACTGGTGGGCTTGCTAGTTTAAAGAAAGGCCATCAGGTGCAACAGCTGCCCAGCAAAACATACATCACAACCTCACACACACCCTCTGCTGCTTCTGCTTCGCACCCAGTGCTCCTACTGCTGTTGATGAACTGGTGGTTTTGCTGTCTGCAGCCAGTTGTTCATTGCTATAACTATGAGTTTCTGTCTCCTGAGGGAAGAGAACTCGACAGCACGGTGCTGTGTCTCACAGCTCACCCGCATCGCACTCAGGAAAATCCATCAGAATTATCCTTTCAAGCGGATTAGCTGAACCACATTAAAAGCCTGGAGTAAATGCAACTTGAATTTGGTTTAGCTTGTTGCAGAAACAAATTAACCAAAACTAAATGAGACCACCATTTTTTTTAAATACATGGCTTCATGGAGGTGTAATACGGTTCTCCTAAGGTGCTCTAGTCTTCTACTTCTGCTAGCACTCACAGGCAAACCTTTGTAATCCAAGAATTAGTGTCCAAGTCAATTTTCCTGTATGTGCAAGTTCAGGAGCGGGGCGGGCTGTTTGTTGAAACAATCAGAGCAGCCAAAGTACCAGTCTCAATTTTCCATCCACGAGATGCTCCCTGGACCCTCTGTACAGCCGTGCTGGGGACTGAATTCCCAAATTCTGCATGTCTGTCTTCAGCATCCGCCTTCTGAGACAGTCTTCTCCTGGCAAGAGATACAAGTGAGCTTCAGAAATGAGGGGAGAAAGCTGGCACAAGCTGAATGAGTGGAAAGTAGCCAGAGAGTAGAAAACATGAAAGAAATGCTCTGTCATTTCAATAGAAATCTAAACCAGAGGGAACCTCTCTGTGCTTTAGTTAGCACTGACCTAACCAGAGGGTGCAACGTGGTGAAGGAAGATGGGATAGAGGAGAACCATTAGTTGTATTCATACGTATTTTTCAAGTTAACAAATACACTCCTCTATGAAAAACATGAGGTGGCCTGGGAAGAGCTCCAAAAAGCAGCAGGCAGGGAGCCAGCTTTGGCTCGAGACTCTTACTGGAAAAACAAAACGAAACAAAAAAAGCCAAAAAAAGAGCCCTCGGCTGAGATCAGAATTCCTGC
>NW_010428335.1:0-20490 GCF_000710305.1 Buceros rhinoceros silvestris | reverse complement strand
TTCCTGCTGCACTTAGGAGCAATGATGTCAACCCAAGTTCATTACAGACAAAACCAAGTCCCCACTGGTGAGAACGGCTCTGATGCAAAACATCTTTTCCAATGGCAAAGTCATGAAGAGCCAAAAGCATCCCAAAGCTTTTTGGAGAAAAGCTGCTGGGCTGCGGGGGAGCTGTGCAGCTGTCGTTTTGGTGCACAGCTGATCAAGGAAGATGTTCCTCCAAACCGCAGTGACTTTTCAGAGATGTGTTCTCTACAGGGGCAGCACACGCAGATGCCATGGGGCTCAGAGGAACCTTCCACAGCGATGGCTGTATTTCTGTCTGCAGTTATTCTGCATGCTTGCCAGCAGCTCTTGTTGCCACGTTGAACCTGCGCTCCCTGATGCTGCAGCTTTGTCTCGCGTGCAGGCGCTGTTTAACCTGAACTGATGCACTGTTGCCACTCTCATCTAGCACAGGAAATCTGCCCTTCTTCCAAGGTGAAGAGCATGAATAACAATGTGGTTTTAAAAACTTTACTAACGACTACACCCTTCTTCCAAATTGCAACAAAATGCCTCTATCAGCACAAAGGATGCCCAGATGAGGATCTGCTTAATTTTCCATCAGTATCAAGGAGATAAAAAGTCTAAAAAATGCTTTATGGCCAGTTACTTCAACAGAAGTTTAATTTTATAGCATTCATATGGCAAACATACCACTGATAAGTAATTTTACAACAGCAGTACACAAGTATCACACATATTTGGAAGGTGAAAAGTTTTCACAATGATCAGTGAGTCCGCAGGACGTTCAGGGTGCCTGCTGATTTTGTGAATCTAAATTGATACTTGATTTAAGTAAAAATGGAGCAGAGAAGCCAGCTTCAAAAAGTCAGGATGTATTCCACGTAGTAGATAATTAAGCAGACTGGATGCATTTGATTCAGTAAATTCTGGTGCAGATAGGCTTTTCCTGCAATGCACCAGGATGGTAAGGGAGGTTGTAAGCTACAGGAGGAATATAAGCTATGAATAAGAGGAGGAAACAACCATTATGGTCATTCCTATCTAAATTCATGTGATTTATGACTTAGATAAACTATGCAAAGAAAAAGACCGGCTTGTTAGCAGGGGAGGCTATTTCAGGTAATCAGCACTGCAGCAACAATCCTAACGAGCAAGTGTTTGGATGTGGCACTGATGACAACCAGTATAAAAACCTAGTTGCAACAACATTCATCAAAGTGAGCAATCTTGTCAAGACCTCAGCTGAGGAAAAAAAAAGAAGAAATAAACAACCCTTGCATTCTCCTGGGCTATGCTGAAGCTCAAAACCAGCGGTTTAACCACACAGCTTCAGCCAAACATTGCTAGACCCGAAAGCTAATAATATAGTTATTTTCTGACAGTCTACTTTGAGCCAGGCCTACCAGGAGGCTGAAAGCAATTGTGCGAATATATCTGAAAAAACACATGAGTCTAGGAAAATTGTTAATGGCGCAGAAGAGGCACTACAGTCGGACAGTCGCTGCAAGCTGCTTTGTCAAGGTCTCTGCCTTGCTCAGCTGATCTTTAAAGACACTCAGAAAGACTCTGTTTAGAAAAGAGATCGCAGGGGACTCATTTACAGACCAGTTTCTCCCCCTTTCACCTCAAAAGCAGTTTTCCCGGTTAGTTTAGGCCCAGTACCGTTAAAATAATTCATTTAGAGAATAAACAGTGCAAAGCATATAAAGAAACTATTAAATACAATTCAACTTGAGCAGATCAAACAATTTTAAAAAGGAATTGGCGGTATAAACATATGACACATTTAGATAAGAACATGGAGATAACTTTTTAATATGGTTTACATATATGTGGTGAAGGGATCGTGGAGCAACAAAGAAACATAAATACACCCTCATCTCCATCAAACAGTACCTTCTAGAAGCTGATAAGGAAAAAAAAATATCCACGAGGGCATCTCAGTCTCAAATTGGTTGCTCGGTGGAAGTATCATCACCTTGGCTCGTACACACTTGGGCAATCGTTGTGGCATGGACGCGCAGAAACTGCGGCTTATTTCTAGTCAAAGAGTGATGGAGAAACTACATTGATTTCTTAATTACTACCCTTAAAGACACCATCTCGGGGTTCTCCAACACGCCTTGGGCAAAAGAATATACCACCACCCAAAAATAAAATTCCCATTTTGTATGTTCCAATTAACTGAGAACAAGAGCAACTGGTGCTACGCTGTGTTTCTTCAACAGAAAGCTAATTCTGAAAAAGACTTCCAACAGTTTGCAGCAACAGAGCATTAAAGGAGCATATGTAGCAGAGAAAGAAAGTATTACCCTACCATCGAGAAAGTTCAAAGGCCGTTCTTATTTCCCAGGTATTTCAAGAGTCACAGAAAAACAAATCTGTAAGAGAAGAAAAATGTTCCAGTTAGCTTGAATAATGAGACTTCTTGTTTTATGTGTAGACCATACATTTCTACTAAAAACCCTAGGCAATTTCAGGAATAGTTCTTGGTGCAACAGCACAGAAGAAATGCATGGAAAAGTATTTTGAGGTGGTTCTGCCTGAGCTTGAGAGGGACGTAGTAGACTCGTTTGCCTATCAGCTTCAACCACCTTCTACCAAGGCACAGGCATTGTGCTTATCACCAGGGTATCTCGGCAGTTATTCCAGGTGTACGTCCATGACGCTCTCACAGCTTTGCACACAAATGTTGTAATTTCACATACAATCGATGAACTTGCATTTAACAGCGTGAGCCAGCAATGCTCCCTTTAAAGTGTGACAGAAACATTGCCGCGGCTTTTACCCTGTGCATGCACGTGCATCTATCTCCCTTTCACCACGCATTCACATCTGGGCTGTGAGGACAGCTGGGGACAAAGTGGTGTCCATAACTAGACCTCATTTTAGCCATAAATCTCTGAACCAGAAATATCTCTGCTTACATGCTAATCCTGCTCTCTTTCTGAGAGCTTGGACAGCAGAAGCGGTAGAGAAGGAGGGAAAATAGCAATCAAGCTATATGAGGAGAGTTTCTTCCATTTTTCCTCTAAACATCCCATATATTGCTCCATTTTTCACAGATATGTGCTGTCTGAGGACCCACTCATTGCTTCTCCAAGCCCAGCCCTTTCTATACCAACCATAGTCTTTAAAGCCAAAGAGACTCTTGTCCTCCCTCGGGCAACAGCTCACCTTTTGTATGGTAGGAATTGGGTTTGGTGGCCCCAAAACCACACGTGCTGCTAATGAAAGCTTCTAGTCTTCTGTCAGGCCTCCTCACACCTACAACAGCGGGTCCGGATCTCACTTGTCATTGTAAAGCTTTTCAAAGCCAGAGACTTGTCACCTCTGCCTGGAAGTGACCAAACCCAAACCCCCCCACCTACCACACATTATACAACTGTGCCAGCCTGGTGAGCAGTTCCTCCTTCTGTAAGATCCATATCGCTAGTCAACTAGTGCCACTGTATCGGGGGAAACCAGGGAAGGTTACTCGCTGTCCCTCTGGTGAGTGACAAATCAGGGCTAATTTTCCACTGAGGATGTCAAAGTGGCTCCCAGAGACTGCTCTTTTATTAGCATCCCAGACCTTGCCACGCCGCAGGTGCTTTGCAGCTGCTGCTCCACATCAGGAAGCAAATATTCTGTCTTTTGTGTCCCAGATGATGTCGCCTCAGACACACTAAGAGATTCCCCGTCTCCTCAGCAGAAACCAGGAGCGCTGTAATGATACACCAGTTCACACAAGGGGAGAGAGAAAGAGCAATAGAGCACTGAAAAAAAAGAGCCCATACAACTAATATATTGCTGAAAAATGATCATTTTCCCACCAGACGCGTGGAAAGAACTGCCTGAAGTGACTGCATAATGCCCCTTCACACAGACAAGGCCAATCTGCCTGACAGATGACGCTAAGCCCAGAAACGCGCCAATGTTCTCCTTGGGCCACAAAGCAATAACGTCTCCACGCTAGAGTTACTGCCACTACGAAGGCGAGGTGCAGGGTATTAATTATACTTGCAGCAGAAACAGCAGTAAAGGCTGTGCTCTGGCAGCCTAATAGTACTGAGACTGTCACTTTCCAGTCTAAACTCCTCTAATTAAGTCCCTGCTGAGGTCTCCTCTTCAGGTCTATAGTCTTGATTTCAAAGAGGAGCGAGGAGGGAGGAGGAGAAATAAATAAATAAATAAAAGCAAAATCTCTAATTCTCCTCCAAGTAAATAAGGCCAGATGTTTGGAGGGATTTGTGGATAATTTTATTTGAGGAGGTTGGTTGATTTTTTTCTCTCCGGTACTTGTCCAGTGTCCTATTTTGAAATTAATTGAGAATATTAACAGCGTAGAACATAACCGACCCTGAAGTTCCCCAGGACTTGGTACCTTTTAGTCTTGCTTTGCACATTATAACTCAAGACTTGCTGAAGAATGAAAGCACAGGAAAATCCCGCCATCATCTTGCTCTACGTCTCCACATACTGATGGTACCCAATATTCAACAAAGTATTACCACACCCCAGTCCAGTCCTGGCACTAGGACTCGGTATCATAGCACCTTATGGGGCTATTTATACTTCCAGTTCCCAGAGTGCTGTAAGCTAAATTTCACGCACGGTTCTGAACATCTTTTGTTGTTTTCCTTTCTTTCTTTTTCTTCTTTTTTTTTTTTTAACGGTACAAGTGATCTACAAAGTTCTTCTACTTGGTATTTTTTAAGAAACTGTATACTCATCACTTGCAGTAAGCGTGGGAAAAACCCTTCCCAAATCTTCGTTCGCGAAGCCAAGCCATGATGATGATGATTCCCTGTTAAAAAAAAAAAAAAAAATATAACCGAAAAAGCTCCAAAGGCAAATTTGGAAATTTTTTTGAGTTTAATTTTTTAATTCTACATACTCAATGAAATTTCAAACTGAAAGTTTTAAAACCACTTCCATTTACTTTGCTTCAAGAGGAAGACATTAAGAAACCCACTCCTCTTTATTCTTCCATTTACCAATAGATTACTTGGAAACAAGAAGAAGAATATGAAATTAAAAGGGTAAGCGTAATTGAAAAGGAAGAAATTACAGTATTTGGGGAGGAGACATTTCCTTTTCTTTGAACTATTTTCATTTTACTTCTAATTTCATGAGCAGGCAGCCCATTCATGAGTCTACCTTGCTGTTTGCTTCCTTTTTTAATTTAAACTAGCTTTCTTATAGGTTTATGTATTTAATTCTCTTGGGGTGGGGTTGTTGAAGAAATCATTAGTCAATGGTTTATACAATTGTAACTTCATTTTCCTAGGTTATTAGAAACTAATAGCACAAAATAGCCATTTAATTAGACTAGATGATGAGAACCCACTTAAAAGTTAGAAATAGACTCACAAACTGCCTATCTTCTTACTCACTACCAAGCAGGACTGTGCAATATATCATTATTCCTTACAAATGAATCTAGTAATTACAAAGAACCTCATTCTTCATTATACTCACCGTAGCTATACCTATTTCCATAAGTTATCTCATTTATTTGTATCAAGAGCACTATTAAATATAGGATTAATTTATCAGAGCCGGCTACGGAGGGAAGCCCTTGGAGGATATTACTGGTAACAGTCTGAAACAAAGCTTTTTGCTTATCCAAAGAGCGAGCCTCTGCAAGAGCCCGCAGCGTTAACCCTCACCCCGCAGCACGGCCAAGCTCTACGCAGGGTTGGAGGCGAAAGGGCTGTTCAGTGGCCAAGACCTTTCCAAGCGCTGGTCCTGTGCTGAGCTTTGAACTGGGGTGACAGTTGCTGTCAGCTGGAACACAGACCTCTCTCCCCAAGGAAATGATCTGAGACCTCCAGTTTATTTCACGTAGCCTGCTTAAGAGCCATTGGATAATAATGGCCTTCAGTCACTGCCAGCCCACGGAGAATTTCAAATAGTGACTTAGAGGGGAAAGGCTCTATGTCATAATCCCCTCGGCACGCAATCCCCTCTATCATGTCATTTATTAGGCAGCTTGGCCCTGGCACCACATTTATTTATACCATAATGTTTCATGCTCTATAGTCCAAGGTTAATAAAGCCTCATTAACAGCTGCTGGTAGACCCCATAAAGCTCTCCAAGATTTCATTTTACAATAATGGCAAAGAACCTCACGATTTATTCTTCCCCGTCCACTCTCACAGGCCCTAGGGCAAAGACTAAAATGGGGGAGAGAAGGGGAAAAAACAAGTCTGTTGTCGTTTGAGGAAAAGTCAAAAGCAGCACTGATCTCCAGGCCACCATTACCTGTGGAACCATGTGTCGTGCATAAAAATTTGACTAAACTTATCTTTCTTCTCTTACTCAGAGGTAACAGTGTATGGAGAAGAGAGGATAATCCTTTCAAAAACATAATGGGAAAAAAGTTGTCTGTATAGCCTAACTCTTCATTTAAGAAATACATATTTTTCTATAAAAGCATTGAGAAAACACTGTTCTCCACAAATAGAAAAATAGGTGGCACAGTCAGGAGAGGGCAAAGGAAAATATGCCTATGTAGCAGGAAAACAAGTTTTCCCCACGCACCAGACCATACGTTCTGTTGGTATGTCTAATATTGCTCCAAGGAAAAAAGAATCTGGCTGACAGTGATTTTCCATTGTTGTATCTTTTCTGCAAGGTTCCCATCGACTTGAACCAGAATTTCACCTCAGACTTCAGACGACTTCAGAAAACAGCAGCCTGCTTAACTTGTGAAAACCAAGCAGCCTTGCTCTCAAGGTCATCTTTGATACCATCACAAGGGCCTCTGTGGCTGGGTGCTTTGATATTCAAATTCTGAATATCACTAAAAATTGCTGAAAGTAGTACGTTTTCCAAAAGAGTAAGATTCTCAAGACATTGGGCGATGGTTCATTTTCTTTCGTGGAAAACATGAGCTTCTTACAAGGCTGTTCAGTACTGGGGACTGAGTAGAAGCTTGTAATTCCTTTCTTAACTTGTTTTGTGGCAGAACCGGCAGAACACAGAAAAGCAAATAAGCTAATATATCATCCAAAGAGACGACTTAAAATCTGCATATTCAAGAAACACGTTGGAGCTTTTAAAGGGAACAAAACAGGTACAGCTGAGGGAGTGTGTGAACAGGGCACGGCAGCAGAAAACCCATACACCCAGGGGCCCCTTTGAGACAGGGCAGACTTTGCCTCTGGGTGCATAAGCAACTCTGAAATAAATATACAACATCTCTTCACCCAAGAATTCACAATCCAAACAAGGAAAATGGAAAGAGGACAACAGAAAAGCTGAGCAGCAACATGCTTTGTCTAAGATCGTAACCCTGGAGGGCGCGGGAGGGACTTGAAGACCATCAAACCTAGAGGAGAAGGGGTTGGGTTTGGTCTGATTTTCCTTCATATAGCCATTCCTCCCTGCTTCTCCCTCTGCCCCTAAAATTAGCGTTCACATGACGATGGAATTTAAAGGTTTTGAAGCACAACAGGTAAACATTCCACTGTTGGTAAAACAGCAGCGTGTGTCAGTCAGTGCTCTCTGTAATACTGCAGTGGGGTTAAAGGATTATGAAATGCCCGTCCCCCTCGGTTCGATATTTATGTATGGCCAAGCACAATTTACCCTTTATATCCTAAAAAATGAATAGTTTTCACTGAAAGGAGAGTTACAACAAGTGGAAAGGCTCCATAATACTTCAGAAAGAAGAGGATGGAACACGATAAAGAAAACGGGGTCACAAGCGGGGAAAGATAGATGGATGTCAAAGCCTGTGAACGCCGTATGTTCTGATATAAAGCCCATATTTGGATGTCTGCTGCACTCAAACTTCAAACAGTACCGGAGGTCACAGGATTATAAATACTAAAAAGAAGGGTAAACCAATTGTTTCTCAAATAGCATTGTTATTATTCAAACACACACGTGCACGATTTTTCAAATGGGAGATCAATGGGATCACACGCTAGGACTAAAACATTTGCTTGAGTGCTCTTTCAAAAAAAGATGGGATTACTCATATATGAAACTGAAAAATCACTTTTTACTGCACTCTCTCATCTAGAGTGTCTCTGGAGATGGGAATTTCAACGGTCCACTTACAAGTTTTCCGCAGGATAAAGGACCTCCCCTTTGAGTTTTACACTAATAAAACAGACAGCTGCATATTGACGCTGACCTCTATGGTGAGATTTTCAAGAACAAAGTAGTCAAGTCAAGACCATTGTCCTTGCAAGCACAGGGTCTGCATGACCATCTACTGCACTCCAAACCACGTTCCTTCTATTGAGTATCTTATTTGCCAAATCCCAGTGATGGGCTGGCAGTTTATGCCAACTGAGAGCTTCAGTCTTCTTGTTTGTTGGGGTTTGGGGGCGTCTATTAAATCATTTTCAAATTCATCTAGATGGGAAGTACCTTCCTATTTTGATTCTGTTTGGTTTTGATGATCTTCTCGCTCTTGCCCATCTTCCACACTTTCAATAACTTCTTCAAAACAGAGATCATACAGGAACTGTCCGTCTCCTACACGCGATAATGCGTAGCATAACTCAACTGCAGTCAGTCAAATTTCAGTTCTAGCTGACTGTCAGCAGAGGCTCAAATTATGAGGCATAAGACTGACACAGAATCATTGGCCAGGCCAGGGGAAGGAAGACCTTTAAATACACATGCTTAATAACACTGCTTTAAAGAATGCAGGAGATAGGGCAATACATTAGAACTACCTTTCCACAACACCAGAACACCTCTGTTACATCCCTCATGAGCCTGTACTCAACTCAGCATTCAGCTCTGCCTGTTACTGCAGTAAAAATAAACAGGTAAAAATAAATCAGGTGAAAAGCATGCTTTGACTTTCACTTAACAGTAATGAGCCCTTGCGTTATGTTTGCAATTAGAAGGTAAGGGTTCAGAGGAAAAATAAGATTAAAAAAAAAATTTGGTATTTAATGGTTTCTGTAAACATATAGTACTTCACATCACACAAACACAATTTCACTTATTTTCCCCACACTTGTTCTGCCTTATTCAGGACCAGCACACCCAAAAATCAAAAGTTCACTAGAATTTTAAAGATGATTTTCTAGTAACAACTCTTTTTCATCTAGTTTGTATTATTTATTAGAAGGTTTAGACTTCCTGAGTAGCTCCAACATAGCACACAGGCTAATGTGGTATGGAAACGAGGAAAAAAACCCACCCACACAGAAAGAGCCAACCCTCAGACCTTTGCCAAGCCTGTTGCATCAAAGTATCTGTAAAACCGGAGAAGACAAGGAAGGTGACTTTGGTATGCTCTAATTCCAATCGCTGCTTATGAAGCTAAAAAGGGTTGTGGGTCGGTAGAGATCCAAGGAGAAACGAGGGGTTAAAAGAAAAAGGACTCCAAAACAGAGTGCTGAAGAGGAACACAAGAAACTGATAGGTGCCAGACGCCAAGAACCTTCAAGACAAAGACAAGGAATATGTGTCAAAACCTGTAAAGAGTCCAAACAGGGTAAGAAGAGAAAACTGGCAGTGCCCTGTGGCCACCTTCGGATCTCAGGAACCACCTTTAGCAGTCTGAAGAGAAGAGGAGAGACAAAGCGCGTCTACCAAGAAGCCGAGTGCCGCCACTTATTTCAGCAAGAGCAAGGCTTGTAAAAGGAAAATACTGAATTTATAATCATTTTAGAGTCAATAAAAATTGTGGAGAAGTAAAGACGTGTCAACAGCTCTGGCGTATCTGCAGGTAGTGGGAGTCACTAAGTACTATAGAGAATTAAACATATGAAATTATACATGCAGGTGAAAACTAAAGAAAACCTCAGTATCCATCTTCCAACTGAATTCAATCTACATTAAAGGTAGAAAAGTTGAACTTACACTTGAAACCTGCTCCCCATTTGAATTTACGCAGCACAATTAATATTACATGCATTTTACACACTTCATTCTTGTTTATTCATAATTTACCGGTATGTGAATTTTTCAAGGGTAATAAGGTAGGAAATCTGCTTCAAAGAGAAAAACTTCAGGACTTTTTGATCAGATCATTATGAATCATTCATATTCATAACTTTCTCCCTTCTAAAGTAGTTCCAGGCAACTCCACCTGTAAACGACTAATAGAAAAGTCTTAATTGTGAGATGCAAGTTAAAAAAAGGAAAGATGAAAAAATGCCCATCCATTAGATAAAAGAGCTTTCCAGGAGAAAAGAGGCAGCGCTGACTTCGCAGTGCAGCCAGGGGAGAGTTATAACAGCAAAGGCAAAGCAGTCCACTCGCATAATTGCATTTCTAGGATTCTGCTGAAATCTATTTGTCGTGATGTATGTCTGTGATTTCACACCGCCGCCTGAAGGAGATGCACTTCCAGGAGCATCCAGGTTATCGTCACTCTTCTGTCACACACTCTTCTAAAAACCACGCGAGATGACGGAGAAGTCACAAGTGCGCGTGTAAACGCAGAAGATCCTGGGATACCGAAAGGTGTCTGCAGCTCCCACGTAAGAAATTCACTTGCAGGTGGTGACCCAGCGAAGAGCCGAGTCTGGTAAGGACTCTGATTTTTATTATTTTGTGTTTGTTGCAAAGTTTTGTTTTGGGAAAAATGGGAATTTCCTTTGAAGAATTAACAAGGGCAGGGAGGAGCAGGGGGAGAAACAAACAGTGAATGGATTTTTCAATGTTTGGCATCCCAAGAGGGAACATCAAAAAAGAAATACTGCTTTGAATTTTGAATTTACTTTTTTCAGACCCAAAACAGTGGGCAAAGCACATGCTTTTAGTACTAGTACATCACACACTCCTCTCCCCCTCCCTTCTCTTTGCCCTCTCAGCACACAACAACTTCTTCCACATTCCCATCCTGAAGAAACAAGAAACTGGGTTTCCCATCCTCATTACTCAACAGCAAGGAAAAGCAGGGAAAGGGAGGGAGAATTAAAAGCTACGTGGATGCAGCGAGGCAAAGACATACTTGAGCATGTTCTGCCCAGACTCGGAAATGCTTAGGAGCACGGCAGCTCCAACCTGCGAACTGCGGAGGTGCATCGGATCAGGTTCAGAGCCGGGCCCGTGTGTGCTGTCTTTCAACACTTCTCTTGCACTGCTTATTCCTGCTCCAGCCCTTTGGAAAGGGATTCTCCAAGGTGGTTACTTGCAATAAGGGGGTTTAGACTCAGCGACCCAGAAGGTCCTTTAGTCTGGAGTTCCACTGAGCTGTCTAATTCCCTGCCCAGTCATAGTCCACAAGCCACAGCTTCCCAAGTAACAGCACAATCGACCTCCTCCTCGCATACAGCAGCTTTTATTGAAGCCAGAAATATTTATCTGTATCCTAGCACTAAGTTGTACCACAGTGACTGGACAAAACAGTGTTCTGTTTGCACTCTAGAGAAAAGAGGTAACGCTGGCACCCGAAGAAAGAATTTTATCTTTAGAACCTTTTATTTTAGACTATTAGGCCTGGCTTTAAGTTACACTTTAACCATAAGCATTGGAGAAGCTGTCCCAGATGGCGAATGTAAAACGTGCCGTAAATTTTAACGAAGCAAATAAGTCACTAATAACCGTAATGCCGACACTGCTGTGTTTTCGGTAGATGTTAATAATGCAAAATTAAAAAAGAGCATGCAGCATTCAAATAAGCGCCCAAGAAGCCTAATATAATTTGCTAATTCAGCTATTCACACTTTGATTGCACAGCCCCTGGTCATCTGCTCAAGTACAGCTGCTTCGTGTAAAAACAAATAAAAAAAAAAAAAAGAAGTTTATTGCCCACCAGATGTCCCAGCTTGTAATACTTACTGCTATATTTCAGGTCACCCAAGGTTCAGGCACATTTAGGAATCAATTGCTCTTGGATAGCCAACTTTGTGACAGCGGCCGAAGCACTTGTGCCCCGGGTTTCATCCAACTGGGAGGTGGGGGAGCTCTCCCGGGGTCAAAGTGATGTGCTTTTGTGTTATGAATATCACAGACACCCCAAACAGATAATTATAATTATTACCACAGCTCGGGGGAAGAGCTGGAAAGAGCCAGAGTAGGAAGAATTCAGGCAGCATAGGCCATGCCTCATAAGGGCACCAAAAACCCATTAACAGAGCCCTACCAGGTTTGTTTTCTTTCCTGAAGATGATTTTATTATTATTATTATTATTCAAAATAAGCTATCAAAGCACAAGGCACAACAGCCACTGCCGCTCTGCACCAGCGCTCTCGCTGCCCTTGTCTGGGAGCTAGACCATACAGGGCACGCAGCCAGCGTCCTCCCCAAAGCACACGTAAAAACCAATGGAGCAGAGTTATCAGCTGGAGCTCAAATATCTTGCACCAAGGGTGCCTGCTGGTGTGCCGCCCACAGCAGGTCTGAAACCAGCAGGCAGGGGTTTGTTTATGGATTTTACAGCGTCCTTCCTAAGGAAAGAATGGACTGGCGGGAAGGAGAGCTTGTTTCCACAAATACCTCCTCCTCCAGAGAAGGAAAAGGGCGACAGTGAATGGAAGGAATCTGAGCAGAGTCAGGGACCCCTACCAGAGCCACGCTGAAGGCACAGCTGGAACACACAGACCCCAGCACCAGATTCCCGCTAGGATGAAATGAGAAAGCTGAAGATTTTCAGCAAGGCTGCACCCCCCCAAAATACATCATCATTACTACGCAAGGTACAAAGCAATCTGAAACTTCCCAAACATGTCAAGATGTTTCAGAGCAACTTTTTCAGTGGGACCTGCGCAGCCTGTCTTAGCAACACAAGCATCTGTTTCTCACCTTCTCTGATGATTTACAAGGAGCAGTAGCTTGACAGGAGTATTTTGCCAGGAATAATGTTGTGCTGCTCTACATAATTTACACAGCAGACAGGAAAAGTTACACGTTTGTCAGTGTATAGTTCTTCTCAGAGCACTGAACTTGTGCAACCGCATGCAGCCAACACTGCTGCCTGGTGCTTAAACCTGCATCACAATTAATAGACCAGTGACTTGGTAAAAATTTTTTTGAGCTTTCCTACTATTAACCCCAAAATAGAGAACAACAGAAGAAACAGAGGTTTAGTTAGTTGCTGACTCATTTCACATATATACAAGCGTTCCTCCTGTTCCGCCAAAGACTGAACGCTCAAGAGTTGTTGACGTCTGTAAAGGGACTTTATATCTAAGTTGGACAGCTTTTATCCATCAGTCTAGTTGTTCTCCAAAGCCTGCATTGCTCACATTTGTTCCCACAGTTTGTCAGCTCTTTGTTGCTCATTTCTTCCCTCTCAGAATTCACTTGCTCCCCATCCCCGCAGTCGACTGGCCACAATGCCCACAGAAGCCAGCTTATCAGTCCCCTCTATTCAACTTCTCACTTAATTGCCAAGTCTCAACTGATAACCACAACCACGTCCTGGAGTGCCCTTCGGAATCTCAATTCTTCTTACAGGTGTGCTTGCTTTCCAGCTGACAGTGACAAAGAAACGCCACCGCATCTTTTATCTTTCTCCAGCTCTGTTTTGAAAAAGTTATTCCCACCTACCTCAGTAGCCAACCCGAACTTCTGTCCTCTGCCTCTTGGTGGGGCACTAAACAGCCAAAGACAGGCTGAAGCAGATGGAGCAACAGCTGGCTCATTTGGTTAGGCTCTACTAAAGCCAAGGGCACACTGTTGCTGGTAGAGTTTCCACCCAAGAAGCCCCACAGCTTCAGGGCCCTCTGCTACCCCGGTCACCAGGAACAAGAGTAGAGCAACATGGCTAGGGACAAACCGTGTGCTAGCCTCAGTCTTGCTGCGAGTTTGGGCCAGCTGCTTCATCAGCCTTGACAGTCCGTTATCAACGCATCAAAGCAGTAGAAATATTGTTCAGAAATGCAGCGAGCGTATATTAACCTAAAGGAGATTGTGGAAGAGGCTCGGAGAGCGCGAGATCAGTGGCTTCAAACGGCCGAGGGGATTAGGTCTGAAGAAGTTGAATCAAATTTTAATCACGTCAGGAGAAATCCACCTACGTGTCCAGGGAGCAAAAGATCTGGCCAAGGACTCGCAAACAGATTAGCATTGCCAATGCACATCCTTGCATTTTCCCCGCAGTTCAGGTGGGACGTGGTGCGCGCACGCGCGGGCTCCTCAGCCACCTGCCCAGTGCTCACGCAATGGTTCCTGGTGAATCACCCGTTGCCTGCTTTGTGCCTGCCCCTGATTTTGCTACAATTCAAAAGCTGTCGTCTTTTCACTCCCCTTTATCACCAGCTTCCAAAAGCTGGGACAAGCGTTGGAAGGATTACATCAAATTTCAAAGAAAAAAAGGGAGGGGGGAGAGCTGGGGGGAAGCAGAGATGCCTGTGGACAGAGGGACAAGAGGAGATACCAGTCCTCAGCAGAGCTGGGCTGTGAGAGGAGGGATCAGGTGCAGGGAGAGATGTCGTGCCTCCCACCTACTCATTTATTCTGCCGCCACGTTCTGTGAAGGTCCCACAGCCAGGCTTTTCATCCTGGAGTGACACCGGCAGCGTGCAGCCCCTGCGAAGAAAAAGACAAGCCCAATCTGCTCCATGCCAGGATGGCAGCCCCAGCACTCGGGCTGCCCTGGAAACCCACCCTGGCTGCAAACGCTCCGCCTTTGTTGGCAAGCAGCAACGCGGCACCAAGTGCCACTCCTGGCCGTTGCACAGGCTCACCCAGACTGATCCTCTCGGGGGTAATCTTCAGGAGCAAACGCTCCGCCTTTGTTGGCAAGCAGCAATGCGGCACCAAGTGCCACTCCCGGCCGTTGCACAGGCTCACCCAGACTAATCCTCTCGGGGGGTAATCTTCAGGAATTAGCAGCTATTGGATTAGCTGGGAGATGGGCTGCAGCTGAAGGCTAACCAAAATTTCCCCTCGTATCTCTGTTTCTAAGCATCAACTTTAGTTTCCAGCTATATTTTTCTCCTTTTTAATCATCAGCTCTGTTGAAGACCCATTGATTTGAATTTGAATCACAGTTTCATTTGACAAACTATGAAAAGTGACTCTATCTTTTCAAGGCTCGGTGTCACCATTAGCTTACTGCCAGCTCTCACAGTTTCATTGTCAGGCAGACAATAACAGGTATTTTTCAAGCTGCAAGGTCCCAGGAATTATATGACTGAGAAAACAATGTAACCTAAATCTAACGGCTCAGAAGGCAAATGTGAAGGAAAACCATGAGTATTTGTCAAGTCTGATTTTTAAGCCAATTTCAGGAGTTGTTGAACACCGAGGGTTGAACACTGTGTAACACTGCCAATTCCTTAAAAAGCAGATTTGTCCCCTCTGGTGTCTCAATTCCGCAGACTGCACTGTATCCACAGACAGACAGTGTTTACACTTTCAGTAACAGATCTTAATACCCAAGCAGACATGCAAGCAACTGTTAGCTCACTGTGGTTTCTCTGAGCACTTATCACAAAAGGTTATTATTTTCTTGGGACTGCGCAGTTAGAATCCACTTGTTACTGGCCTCCATCATACTTTTAGTTATCCATTACTACTAAACAGCTACTTTTGGTTCTCATTTACACTTGCATTTTCAGCGAAGGGTTAAATTCGCCTAATTCAGAGTTATATCTTCCTTGCACCAGCAGAAAATAAGAATTAACACTTCAGCAGGTATAGGGCTGATCGTCTCTGAAGTTCACAGAAGTCAGAGCCACCCACAGGTACCTTCAGAAAAAGGAAAGCTGAGCCAGGTTCTCAGCCATCTGACATCTGATGAAATCAGTAAATCAAAACCAGTCGTTTCAGATGGGCAACATCTGAGCATCTCACCCATATGGGTAGAGGAAAGCAACAGGACAGGAGGAATGTGAGAAAGCCTCAAGGAGCCAACAGAAGACATGGCATTATACATGGAATACATGAATACTGCTAAGGGCTTGTTTCCTCCCTGCCCCCCTTTTGTTCCTAAATGCTTCCACTGAGCTTTTTCCTCTAGATTTCACAGCTCACCTGTGTAACTGTAGCTGATACGTTTTCTTCAATACCCAATAATCCTCTGTCCACATTATTGGTTTAAGACTCTCAGCCCAAGGACAGAAATAGGGCTTGCCATTCAAATTGCTATGAATATATTAGCATATGTTTTAAACTCTAGGGAGTTTTATGGTGGGGATGTTCTGCAATCTGAAGCCAAACTTGGATGTGAATTCTGGGGACACCTTTACCGATTACAATCCGACCTAAACAGCTCCAGAACAAGTGTGTTGTGGAGATACAGGCCTGTATTTTTCTTATAAAAACACACGTGAGAAGGAGATAATAAATCAAATATTCCAGTCTAAAAAAAAATCCACAAATCCTAAAGAGAAAGCCCACCTAGAAGACAGACAGACAAACACAAGAAGGCTACTGCAGATAAGTGCAAAGTGCAATTTCAGACTTTTACTTAAAAGCTTTGGCGCAGGAACTCTCTTTCTGATGATAGCTAAGTACCTCTGTGCAGCACAGTGCGAATCGTAACACAGTGTAATGCTCCTCTTCCTTCCCCCGCTTCTCACTCTCTTCGCATCCCTAGCAACACGCACGGTATAGTAGAAATGCCTCAAATTGAGGGCACGGGGTCTGTGGAACAGCACAGAAAGAAACCAGCATCTCCACTGGCCATGGTTTGGAAATCAGCGCAGCACAAATGAAATTTGCATTTGCAGCTACTGCAGAGGTTTCTGGGCATGGACATTGCCGGCCAGAGGTCTAGTGCCGCGTACCGTGATCCAACGTGTACCCAATTATGTGCTGCCTCAATATCCGTGTGGCTGCTGTGTTTTAGATTAGGTCACACGTTTCATTTAATTTATCTTCAGTGCACCCTAGGAAGATGCACCAGAAGATACAGATGTCAGGAAACGAAGCAAACAAAATTTAAGGCTTCCATCAGGCTATATTTAATCAATAATCCAATCTTAATAAATATTAAAAAGGCAAAATCAAAAATATAAACATTCCAGAGGTACCAAGAGTGGGATTCACTGAGCTGGATCGCTTAAATTAATTCAAGTGGGACCAAAGGTCCAGGTTTATTAACTTGGTGTCATTTTTATCACCTCTGTAACAATTTGGAGTTTATACTTTGATGCCAGCAAGACATACTGCCCTTTAAATTAAGAGTATTTCTCCCTCAAGAACGCTTAATCATCTAAGCCTGGAGTGATTCTGAAAACTTTGCGTTAAGTGTGAAACTGTCACAGGAAAATCAAAATGGCCCACTAGGAAAACCGAGGATACGGATGCTACGCGGACCTTCGGAGTCTATCTGTAACTAGTGCGCCTACGGGTTGGCGAAGGAAACCCATTTCATTTCAGCAAGACACTCTCCTTTTGCATTATATTTCTGCTTACTATTCATGGCCTGCCTGGGCAATACTCTGTTAAAATCCCATTTTAAACCCCCTGCTTGTGAGATGACATTTTAATGTAGTCAGTGCTCATCTCCAGAGCTTTTCCCGTGAAAGAACCATGTCTGTTCTGCAGAGATAAAGCAAGAACACACAGAGACTCAAAACCCCTCACTGGGGGGGCAGAGGTTCAACGCTAATGTTTCTGTTCTCTGTGCTTATTCATTAAGTAGCTAGTTAATTAAAAGCCTTTTTTGCTCTTTGTTTGACAGAAGCAAAGCATTTGATCTGCTAAACCCTTTAGACCTGGTCATATGCTCAGCCCTCTCACCCTCCATCACCACGGGGCTACCCGCAACCCTCCTCAAACAGTGGTTCTGCTTTGGAGCCCACAGGGATTTTGCAGAGCCTGAATTTATATGAGCTAACACAGCTCATTTACCTCCCCCTACCTTATCAAAAGACATCTGGTGACCTGCACTAAGGAGGATAGTAACCACCCGGGGGAAATCTTTTCCTGGGCTTGTCCGTCCAACATGGCACTAGCCGCCGCTTGACGTGTTTGGTGCCACAGCTGGGCAACTGCTGCCCGAACATGAATAGTCATGATAGATGAGTTTATTTCAAGGTTGCATCAGGTACTGATGACTGGCTTCAAACATCTGCTTCACCAGCACCACAAGAAAGCCAGCAACGCCAACCATCACTCATCGCCAAGCCCTGACACTTGGCTAATAGTTAACCTTCTGACCTAGTACTCTGCTCTTTCTGTTGACGTACCAAGCCACGAAAGATGAGCAGGCATACACTGAAGTGACTTCAGTGAAGTGACTGATGGCAAACACAGGCCACTGTTACAGCAGACCTTGGCTCTCAGTCAAAACCACCTTGCTCTCTCATGTTACCAAGTGAAAGTCGAGAAGACAATTAAAGAAGCAATGGTACTGGCCAACAGTGAGCACAGCAGCCAAAACATGAGCAACTCCAAGAGGAACCACACCTACAGCTTGGGGACGGGCAGGACCTTGGCGGGCTGAATGACCAACAGCCAGCAGAGCAGTCTGCCTGGCAAACGCTCCTCTCTCATGTGCCTGTTGGCGACAGAGATGATGGATGCTTCTCACCTCTGAAGCAGGATTAAAGGCTGTCCCTCCAACACCGTGTCCCAGATGCACGAAATGAAACAGAACTAGGTTGTGCGGCAAGACACCAGTCATTCTCTAGCAGTGTTCTGTTTCTCATAGCTTCCTCCTCCTACCTACTCCGTTCAAGGTTCTAGAAACTTCAAGCAAGCTCTAAAATGATTGCCTCCCACTCTTGGAGGAGAAAGATTTCCTGTGACTTCAAAGACGTGAAAGAATTTGTGTTGAGTTTTTCCTCTCAAAAAGGGGAAGATTTGGGTAAAAAGAGAGCAGTACTCATCACCTATTAAAATGAGTCCATGAAAGAAAAAAAAAGTGTGCAGCTTCATCAGCATGCGGTGTATAACTTCAGACTGTAAATGAGTAAATTTTTTTTTATTATTCTTAACTCAGAAATACGCAAGAAGTTCCTATACTGCACAGAAAAGGCTTAAGTATGGATTTCAACTCTAGGCATCTCTTAAATAGATACAAAATTAAAGCACTGAAAACGAGCAGCAGCTATATTATTAATTTATCAGCTCGCAGGAAGACTTACCCACAGCAGAGTCGGCCAATCTCATACGAACAGATTCCAAATGCTGATACTGACACAGAAGAAACTGGTAGTTTCCGAGTCAAAGTCAGGGAGAAAAGATCGCGGATGGTGAATTTGCCCACGGTGTATACAAATTGTGACCGCTTCTACCTTCGCAAAGGAAGGAATTGAAAATACCGAGTAATTCTAGAAAGCATTTCACAACTCATGACATAACAGTTTAAACATTACTCTAAAAAATATTTCACTATTATTCTGAGATGAACCATGTCACCAAGAAGGATTTTTGCCCTTTTTTTTGTCCATTATCTCCAGCTGTTTTCTAAAGGTGTTTGGGGGAGCTCTGGACCTGTGTTGTCCACCTCACATTCCTTTCTACTTTCCTCCACATTTATGCTCTGCATTTTTAAAAAAGATGCTTTCATACACATACTACTTGTTGAGGAAATGAAAAGGGGTTTGATATATTAGAATAAAAAAACCACCCACAGTATTACCTAGATCAACGATTTTTATCCTGACCACAAGACATTTTAACCTCCCCTCATACACCAAATTTTTCAATTTTAGGCTACAAATTTCAATTCCTCTAATAACCCCAGTGTCTCCTTAGGATTCTTCATGATAACAGGAATATTTAAACAGCGAAACTATGATCTGGCTTAACATTTATTAGATAAATCCTTAAAGGACCCAAACTGTACATTTATGTAGAAACAGCAGTAAAACCCAACACAATGGAGTTAAAACCTTGAAAACAAACAAAATAGAGATTTATATATTTATTTATATACTTACATATTGTGATTTTTTTTTCTTTCAAGCAGCTTCTTATTCATTGTCAAATACAACAGGTTCTGTAAGAAAACTTCAGAATTAGGCAAATCTGATGACTGACGGCTGTCTGCTAGCGTACGATGCGCAGCACCACCCGTACCTCTCATCGCAGCTCATCGCTCACGGGAAGTTGCTCACACCAGCAGAGCTCGGGCAGATTGGGGAGCAGCACTGACAAGCCCCAAGAGATGAAAGTTGCTATCCTTTTTTTTTTTTTTAACCAGATTTTAAAATACATACAGCAAGTGTAATTCCAAGGTGTCAAAAGCAAAAATCTTTTATACGCATTTCAGTCTTGGACTCATTTATCTGAACTATTTTACGAAATGCCCAATTATTAGGTTTCTTTTTCGACAGAAAAGCCTGTATCGTGCATGACCAGCATCCGTGTTTAATAATTTAGCCAAGGAAAACCTACGACCTACTTGCAATGAAGCCAAGAAAAGAAAGGTGAGTGATTCAACAGCACAAGATTCCATCCCCCAAACCCTAAATCGTATAACCTGGAGAGAAACTTAATTCCCGCCCTGAATCAGAGTGTCAGTTCTTGGGGAATATTTGCCTTCCCATTTAATAACATATTTATGAAACACAATTTTTATTTTAATGGTAGTTATGTAACTGAAAATATCAGTTACACAATTTGAAAGTCAATGCCTTGAAAATTTGTTTTATTTATATATAAATACATA
>NW_010428334.1:38339-41283 GCF_000710305.1 Buceros rhinoceros silvestris | reverse complement strand
CAGCACTCTGGCAGTTCGGTGACACATTTTGTGCTCTCCCTCTAATGCATGGTTTGACTGTGCCCTATACTTTGGCTGCTGCTTTGATGGCAGGAGGGTTCAATATTCTAACAAGCTTACTGTAAAATATAAACATTACATTTTATTTGCCAGAGAATCATTTTACAGATGTACTAGGTGGTGAAGAGGGAATTTATTGTAAATCACTCTCACCAAACCAGTGCGAATCGCTACCAACAAATTGAAGTGACCGTTGCCAAAGAGATGGCTGTTGTCTGCGACAGTTGTTTCTCAGTGCATATTTTTTCAGTGCTACAGCTTTAAACAGCACCGAAACAGTTGTGGTTGCCGTCATGAAAAGTTTATTTTATGCACTCCCTGAATACAAGAATTAAAATACAGAAACTAAAAGAAATAAGTGTATATACAGGAGTTGGATGATACCTTCATCAGGCAGCCATTGTTCTCACAGATGTTTGGATTGCTCCTTTCAGAGCTCCATATCAATCTTTAATTGCAAAATTTTTGATGCACTGTTTCTAAAATCAATTCTAAATTTCCTTCTGGTTTCAATGTTTGCAAATACTTCATGACTTCCCCCCTTTTCAGGGCACGACACTTATGCCTGTCACCAAATAACCTGGAATTGCGAGCACAGAGTTACCCACATTTGTACGCGGCACGCGCTACGTGCCATCGTGTGAATCGCAAGATCAGAGAAGCCAATACTCGTTTTGGACTGACTTCCAGGAGCTGTTAGCGCAGGTCTCTGAAAAGGGCCATCGAGGTGCTAACGGTATGAGTTCTCTCTGATTTAAGGTTCCCCATAGATCTGAGCCAACATTCTGGTCCTTACTGACATTGTTCTGTGAACTATGACTCGTTACATTAACTCAAAGTTTGTTTTAGATTAATTACAATATGAGAGCCTGACATTCTCCATCTGGAGCAGAGTCTTCAGTTGTCCCCTGCTGGGGGATGAACTATTTGATTCATAAAAAGCCACTTCATTTGCTAAACCACATCATTTCAAGCTTCAGCTTTTGCCTTTAGGGCTGCTGCCCTAAGAGCTAAACGATGCTCATGAACTGCATCCTGTGCAACTCCCAGAGTCCACCAATGGAAAGGGGGTGACAGAGTAGCAGTAGCTAATCATAATAACTCAAAAAAAAAAACTTTGAAAGACTCCCTGCAAGCAGCGGGAAAGCACAGCCAGGAGCCCTTTGCTGGTGTGATCAATAAGCATTGTATTAACACTGTCTTCAAAGCAGAAAATAGAAAAATAATCAGAATCCTTTTATGGATAACCTTAAAGGAAAAAGAAGAAACCCACAAACCCAGCAGTATTGGGTCGGGCTAAAATCTTAGCAAAAACAATTTATGGGAGTCCAGGCATTGGGAGACTCGTAAAGCAGGTGAACTTCCAATCTTCAATGAGGGCAGCAGCTGGGGAATGCAGCTCGTTGGGTACCAAATCACGCTGTATACCGAGAACACCTCACCTGGGCACTCTGCACAGCGGGACCAGAGCACCTTTAGCAGGATGCTGACTTGCTGATGCCCCCATGACTCCTCAGCATGCTGCTGCGGAGGATTAGCTCTTCCTCCCCGCCCAGCACCTCAAACCCAGCAGACAAAAATGCCTTTGCGTGGTGTTCTTTCAGCGTAGATATGATTACAGCTTTCATAGGCAATGTGTTAATTTTCTAACTTTATTATACCATCCTTTCACGTTAGTAGAACAATTGAATTCTCTCCTGGTGGATTTTTCCAGAATGAGAAATTTCAGGGCCATCAAAAATGCTGCGAGCGTTTCTGCTGCACCACAGATTGGGATTTTATTTCCTGGTCCCTTCACCTAACCCAATAACTCACGCTGAAATTAGATCATACATTTTAGGAGGAGATTCAATCTTATTTTAAAGATCCTCATGGATGCTGCATGAACCACATCCATTATTAATCCATTCCAATGCTTAATTACCCTTATTAAGAATACAATTAAGAAATTGTCTGGTTTCTGTTTGACCTTTTTTGCATTAAGTTGCCTTCCATTTCTGTCAAAATGTTCTGATAATGATTCCATGTTCAATTTCCTTCCTTTTCTGCCAGAATTTTCTGGTAATGTCTCTCCCAGATTCCCTCATGAATACCACAGTGGTTCTAGAACAGGGTGGGGTTAGGTTTAATACCCAGGACAGTTATTTTCTAATACAAGATTTCCTCTTCCTGGCCTAGAGTTGAAGTGGTCAACTTAGATAACAAACCCAAAAATAATAAAAAAAACCCCAAACAACTAAAGAAAACCAAAGACCAGAAGGGACAAAGCAGCATAATATGTGTTGCTTTAGAAGGTGGGTGAGTTATTACAAAGCAGCCAAGCGGCTCAGCTTCCATCGTGGCTATATTTAGACAAAGATTTAGCATTCAAAGCTCAATTCCAGGGTGTTGGCTAATGTCCAAAATTTATGATTGCAGCTATTGGCACTGTGCGGCAGAACATCTAAGGGGCTTGACTGCTAGACCTGCCATCCTTCTGGATAAGGCGTGATTGCTAACAACAGGAATAGATGTAGGAATAAAGGCCAACATTTCTCTAGGTACCACAGTATTTTCCTGCTTTGCTATTTATCTTGCCACCACTAGGTGCAATTATTTTAAGAAAACAGGGCACCTGACCTCTTTTTGCTTGAAAACTCCAGGTTTTCCACTTTGTCTCCAAAGACAAAACTCTTCCTGCTGTTTCAATGCTCCCAGTTGGGCTTCAGGACTTTGATGAGGCTGGAAATGCAGCTCATCTGCTTCAACCACCTGGTATGTGCCCACGTACCCATTTGCAGCCCTCCGGACTGCTGCCAGCTTCCATCCAAGCCAACAGCAGAGCCCTGAAGAATCCAAACCTGCTGGTTGAGGCAAGGGGTGGGTAAGACCGCCTTCTGCTCCT
>NW_010428334.1:0-38254 GCF_000710305.1 Buceros rhinoceros silvestris | reverse complement strand
CCGCCTGCTGCCCCTGCTGAAGACATGTCATTGTCATTGGGCTATGCATCCCTCCCAACACACCTAGCTGCTCCAGTATGGGCGGATACATACAAACCGCCCCACAGCCTTTATGGGTGACAGTCAGAGCACGTTTTGTTGTGTGTATTTGTATCTCCCTGACTCCTACATGTAGTTTCCATGGGAAAACTGTGGAGTGCCTACGCATGTTAATTTTTGGTGCAGCAGGCCGCTAAACCTATCATCTCACAAAAATGTCCTTTTATAGCCTTGTCAATCAGTGTATAATTAGCTGAATTTGCATGCAGAACAGATGGTAATTTTGGAAATGTTTCTTTTACTAAATGCATGTGAAGAAAAAGAAAAAAAAGAAAAAGAACCATGACTTGGGGATTTAATATATATGTATTCCTAATGTGATGTTGAATTAAATTAAGTTCTAAAAATACGTGCAATAAAATGTGCGGCAAAACAAGCCAAGCATTATTAACTACAAGCAACATCCAAAAAAATGTGTTTCCCTGGTATGCAGAAGAGAAAGTAAGTAAATAACATCTTTCATTGTGTATTTCAAAGTAAATACTGAGTTCACGCTAAGAGCTTCACTAGTTGTCCTCTTTAAGGTGAATTTTCAAAAGATTTAGGGACAAGGTCAGAAGTCATAAGAAAACAACCCTTGCAGACAGCCCCTGGAGCAGCCTTACCTCACCAATGCTGATCGTGGTCAGTCTCAGAGGAAGAGGAATATTTTCCCTGGATTTAAAGAATCTGTCCATACATCTGCCAGTACCCATTGGGCTGCAGGGTGGTACGTCACCATACTCACTTTTGGACTGATTTTCAGTGAGAGAAACTAGAGCAGAAAGGAAGCCATGAAAGGAGCTGGACAATCAGATGTCATCCTCGATGCCCTGCACAGAGGGAATGCTATGATGTCCTGAAAATAATGATTTGCAGAACTGTCCCATATTTATAGTCTGTGCTTGTATCCCTGCATCCAGCCTTCCACATTACAAGTGCTCCCAGTTCTATAATCCATGGATAAAGTGGGATGTGTAACCTGCCCTTCCTTCTTCTAACACAAGTTACTTTATAATGATGCTGCTAACACTCTAGACAGAACGTTCCCCCAAACAAGCTCACAGGTCCTTCATGCCATGCCACCAGAACCACTGCATACCAGTGATGGGCTCCATCGGACCTTGCCCTCAGAGGTGACAATTGTCTTACTTACCCACTCCTGCGACATTCGCACCCTGCACTTTACAGAGCCATGGTTTTGGGATAGGGATTTTCCTTCCACATGCTGTTCTATAGTCGTATTTTCTCCCTATTGAAGTCCTGGGTTCAGAGGCTGAGTTGTCCTGGTAAGTTAAGGAGATAAAGAACATAGAAATGTGACGTTTTTTTCTTCTTCTTTCTTTCCTCACATTTTCTAGATGCTCCAGCCTAGCTTTTTGACAGCACGGTTTACAACTGGAAGAGAAAATTAAGTGCCAAGTAAGAAGATAACAAAAAGAATAAAAATCTCCAGATGAAAATTATACCAACATTCACAATTTTGGAAAAAGATATCCTTTCTGTTCCAGCACAATTAAAATTACTTATAAACCTGGGGGGTTTACCCCATTAAATAGCTAAAAAATAATGTGGATTCAGTCCTATCTATTAGAAGAGGAGCTGCTGGCGATGGAGTTTTTGCTCTGTCAGTGACCGCACAGACTGAAGCTCTCAGATAAGCAGCTGAAGTTGAGGCTCCCAAGTCAAAGTGCAGGTGTATTCATGAGCTGGAGTAAGAGTGGTGCAGCTTCTGCTGCCCTGCGCAGAAATTCTACATCACTAAGCACTTTACAGCAGCTGAAACTCAAATTTGAGAGTTGCAATTTAAATCACAGTGTTAATAATATTCATAATATTTTACTATTGCAGTTGATACCTGTCTCCCCTCCCAAGAAACTACAGTGGGAGTAGCAAGGTCGGGCCCTTTATTAGTATTAATTACCATAATAAGAAGAGGATGTAATATGATTAGTGTCTGATTTTGATTTATTGCATTCCAGAAGGAAATGAAGGGCAAAGAATACAGCTTTGTTTATGGCGCGTGTTCAAATAAACAGTAATAAGATCCCAGATAATAAGGGACTGAAGTGTAAGAACATACAAGCTGATGAACATTCAGCTGCTTCTCCTTGGGGTACAAAGTATAAATTAATTATACCTTGGCAGGCAGCTTGACTGCAGGGTCCTTGGAGATGAGTGGAAATAGATGGAAGAGACTTACTTGGCTGTTGGGTATATCAAAGCTACAACAGGGGATTATTCTTACTACCAATAGAACTAAGTAGCCCAGAGTAAAAAGCCCCCCAAAACATAATTAAGAAAAATTATCAGCGAAATTGGACCTCCCGGCTTATCAAATCCAGTCACTTGTTACTCTGGGCATATTTCTCCTGTGATGCTTTCACAGAGGTATCAAACTCCATCAGCCTAACTCTTAAAAATAGTTAGGCTTGGAGTTTTAACACATTTAGATAATTCCTGCAGAGAGATAACAGGATATACTTTCTTCCAACCACTATCTTATTCTTGAAATAAATCGGATCAGATCTATGTAGTAAAAGCATGAACTTACCTTGGGAGTTGAATACAATGTAATGTAAGGAGAGAGGAACTTTTTAAGTCAATAATACCACCAAAGTCTGTGTATCACAAAACTTCAGGTATTGTTGTGACAAGCAGAGTAGAAAGATAATATTCAGTAAATAGGTGGAGAAGAAAAAGGATCTGGAAATTTGAAACACTAAAAAAAAAATGCAACTTGCCAAAGCTATTGAGTTTATTTTCAAAAATGACATGCTATTCCTGCTTTACAGCTGAACTCTTGATTTGTCCTTTTCGGCTATAGCCCCCAAGCTGAATGGCTAAATTTTTGGGTGGGGCCTCTCAATGAACCATAGTCTAACAAGATGGACTTTCAGAAGAAGACCGTCAGGCTGCATGTACTCAGCTGTATGCTTATGCTTCATGTATGGGGAAAAGGAGATCCATACGTTGATTGTGGTTGGAAAGCTAAATCAATGTATTCCATTTGCAGACACCTACGTTAAATTAAATTATGTGTATATTTCCTTGACTATCCCAAGTTCAGCCACGTGAACCTGGAACAACAACTGGGAGATTAGGCTTTGTAATATGTAATATGTTAAATAATGGTTGTGAAATGTAGCTAGAATTTGTTTTCATGAATTGATCATGGCAATATGAAGCTTAAGACTGGTTCAGAAAATTATCATATCTTTACAGAGAAGTAGGGAAAAAATTAAATCTTGTGTATGAATTATTCTGAACATATTTCATTTGTCTCAGTCAACAGGCTTTCCTCTACTTGCTCACATATTTTGTGTTTAAACAGACAAAAGCAAGGAAAAAATCTATCCAAAATGAGCAGAAACATTATTTTGTGTCTTACAAAAAAAAAAAAAAAAAGAACAAAAAGGATTATGAGAGAAACATTCTCCTGAAATGCGATTAAAATTTATACAACTCATCACCAGAATCCATGTGCCTACCTAAAATTAAATACTTCTGCAGGGATTGCAGGGAGTTATTCCATCGGTAAGAACAAATGCTAATAATGTGGGGTATTAGCAATACAGCTACGGAATTATTATTACAAGCTGCTGGGATGGACACTGTTCTTTCACTCCTGAATTCTGGGAGGGGCCGGCAGCAAAAGTAGAACGATGAAGTAGGTGTGTGAAGGCTCTTCTCTATCTGACTGCAAGTTCTCTACAATGATTTACTACTGCTCAGGGGAGCGCTGGTTCTTGAGCAGAGACTGAACAGCCACGCACTGACACACACCACGTTAAATCAGAAATTTTGATCTAGTGATATTTTCACAGTGTCAGATCCAGATCTTTACTAATATATGATAAAGGTTTAACTACCACCCCACACACCCCCACATACCTCTGCCCCCCCACTAGCCTTGAAATTCTTTGGTGAGATGTTGGAGCAGTCTAGGAGGAAACAGCCAATCATAAAATTGTACCTATGGCATCAGGTTCTGCCCTGTGATGGTTTGACATGGAGTCCTGCTTCTCCTCCTATCTGTCACATTAGCACATACCTTTCATCTCCCACCTCAGTGATGCTTGACAGTATGTCAGTGTGGGATCCTCTCAAATCTGCATCAAAGCACGAGTGGGTACGTTTCAAAGCATGAGGCACCACTATCAAAGAGCGCTCCGTGTTCCAGATGAAACCAGCACTCGAGATGGAAAGTTAACAGTAATACACTCTATCATACCCCATATCCCACATCCCACAGCCAGATCTGTCTGGTCTAAGCACTAAGACAAAAACACCTGATAATTATCTGCTTGTGGAGTTTAGCAAGCAATTCTGCACAGTCAGCTAAAAATACCATCTCCTTTCTTTCCCTCCTCTAACTTGATAACCAAGTTTCAGTTTGAAAGATGATGTCTACCAGCACGGTACCCTGCTGGGTTCTGATGATCGAAAGTTGTCTTCAGGTTGTAACCAACAGAACACAAATCTCCTGGCTTCTTGCAGGACCAGAATGTGAAACCAGTCCTGCAGAAATCAGAATTCAGATTTTATAAACCCCAGAAGCGTAGAACAGTAACAAATAAAAAATAACCTTTTGATATAAACATTCTCATTTTGACACGGCAAGGGAAAATTCGCTCATCCAAAGAACAGGCAGACAGTGCTTTGCATAACTCAGGTTTGAACTTCAGGGGATCAGCACTGAGCCATTTTTTTAGCTTGCAGCACACCTCCTAAATTAATGAAATTCCTTTTAGTCTGTCAGCTTTTATTTCTGTTATTTCTGTTAATGAAGTCTGTAAACATGTTTAACTAAATGGCTGAGCACGGGAAACTAAACGTTCTCCAGATACACCAGGTTTATTGGACTCGAGCTGAAGTCTGTAAAACCAGCTGTGTAAAGGCTGATCTGCCGCTGGCCCCGGCTCATTGACACGAGATTGAGATTTTCTGTCCATGGTTATTGGACCGAGCCCAGGAGTGCTGCAAAGAGAGTTTCCTACTCCTCCATAAAAGTGAAAGGGAGGAAGGAGAGTGCCAGAATACCACTGTCATACTGCTCGTGAAACGTCCCAGCACAGCAGGTAGCATTCTCCATCACGCTTGGCAGGTGCTGTCTTGTACCAACCCAACAGCTGATTTCTGTCAGCGCCCATTATTTGGCTGTGGCATCAGGGACACCTACTGCCACAGATATTCAGAGAGGTTCCAGGTATGCAGATGTCCCAGCACAACCAGACTTTAAATCCTTTTAAACAGCAATCACCGTTTGGAAGAATCATTCATGATGCATTCTGGATCATTTGCATAATGAAGACGTATGAAGATGTACGGTAATTCAAGAGGAGGTGGGGAGGAGGTTGCAGGTTGCAGTTTTAGCAGGAAACCTTAAGGCTATCAAAATGCTTAATGAAATCACCAAGGATGAAATCCATATTTCCTTACTGAGTTAAACAGGACTTGACAATGCCAATGAACTTGCAGAGAAATGACAGACAAATTACAGCATGCGTGTGCTAAGCCATGTTGAAACCTTCATTTCTAAAAGGCATCCTGTCACGAGTTGTAAATACTGCGAACTAACACCAACGGATTTTCTTCCTGCTTCCCATGGCACGTTCTTTCTGCTCACAGGCCACTTGTAGGCAGAGCGGATCATTCAGTGGACTGCAAATTAAATTAATTTTGACCGGCAAACAAGTAAGGAATACCGAGGTATTTCTGGCCACCGTCAGAAAAGGTTTGTTGTTTGTCTCCGGAGATCTCCACTGACAGACAATCCCTTCCCAGACTGTCCCAAACTAAGTCCTCCATATTTCATGTGTTTGAGGATGGGGTTTGTTTCGTGGGGTTTTATTTATTTATTTATTGCTTTCAGCACTTGTTCTCTAAAAGCAATGCAAAAACGAAGGCAGCCTGCAATTAGCAGCTGTCTATACACAGAGGACACTCAGACAGGCTGCACGACCAGTGCAGGGATTGGTTTACACCCTCCTAAGCTGAAGGGGCAAGAGACGGCGGCACGGCAGGCTGGGTTACACTACCACCTCCCACTCCATCCTTCACCGTACTGTCAAAAGGTCTCACCACGGAGAAATGAGGAAAGACATCACAGGCTGAAACTCCAAAAGACCCTTTAACATCTGTATCATTCATTCTCCTGCTAATATTCCTCCTCCGCTCCTGCCCAGTCACTGTCCCTTACATCCTTACACCCCTTGCCACCCCACAGGTGCTCGTTTGAATCTGGAGCAGTACTGAAACACCTCGATCTCCAGCGATAATTCTTGAAAGGCTGCAATTCCCAGGTCTGCGCCAGATCCCATACAACTCACTTCAGCTAATGCTGAAAAATTAACATTAACAATACTTGCACTTCCCCCCCACCTTTTTTTATTCCTACTTAAAACCAGCTACACACGTAACATCTAATTCTGCAATCATTATTCATGTTGCATAATGTTTTATTCACGCGCCTAGCTCCTGTCAGACCAAATAAGACCATTCAAAAGAACAAATGCTGTTTCGGGTGAACAAAGACCAGGGAGCTGGGCTCACAGCATTTGGTGAAACGTTTCTACTGGCTGGCTGACATAGCAACGGGAGGATTCGGCTGGGGCTCATCAAAAATGGCTTTGGTTTTTGGAAAAGATTCACAGATTTGTTGTTTCTCCAGGAAAGGGAGAAATCCTGGCTGGAACAAATAACAATCTCCTTTAGGAGCTCCCAAGGTGAATAAGCCAAAGACAACCTTTTTGTGCAAGAAGGGGAAATAATTTTCAGACCAAAGCTCTTGTTGTTGCTGTACTTTTGGTAGCCAGAAACCTTTGTTTAGTCACCAATCCAATTTTCAGGATGTCTCTAAAACGCTCTGGTTTGGGTTTCTCTCTTGGCTTTTTCCTCCGTTCACTGTACGCTGCTCTGACATGCCAATACATCACGGAGCAAGGTTGTCAGATCCTCCCTCTGGAGTTTTTACTAAATACTACTAAAACCAACTGTACAGCTCCATCTATCTTACCAAAAAAAAGAAAAGAAAAAACATTGCAAGCAAGCCAACAAATTTCCAGTGGAGACCTTGAACACATTCCTCTTTCTGTGATATTGCAGTAATCTGGGTTATTAACAGCACTAATTTCGATGCTGATGTGTGGTCAGTTCAAGTTTCAACCCAACAGAGAAGTAAAACACCTGCAAGAAACACATTTCTGTTCCATTGTGCTTGACATGGGAATTAATGGGTGCAATTCTATGGCCTGTGTTACGCAGGAGATCAGACAAGATGATCGTAGTGGTGCCATCTGGCCTTAAAATCTGTGATTCTACATGTAAATTCTCACTTGAACTTTGATAACCTCACTCTAAGCCCATCTGCATGTCAAATATTCCCATTAAAAGGCAGTTGCTAGCAAGCCAAGTATGATTTACCAGCCTCAATCAGCTTTATGTAGCCACTGATGTTGTATTTTAGCAATAAAACCCCAGAAGAACCCAATACAAACCCAAGCATTTGTACCAGTAAATTCAAACAACAGGAAAATAATAAATTAACCATCCCTACAGTCACCACACTATTTCAGGGACAACCACCCAGTGCTGAAGAACCACTGGCACCAAGTTCTAAAGAGCAACCTGAACAACCAAATGCTCGGTGTTCGCATGCGACAAACCCTGGGAATTAATTCGGCTTAGATGGTAGATGAAGACTTGCACAGAAAATGGTCCTTGGGACCACTGAAAACTCAGGAAGGGAAATCATGCAGGTCTTAGGCAACACAGGTATACAGGAGCACACAAGGGTGCAAATCTTGTGCCTCAAGTTAGAGAGATTTCTTTTTTCCCCCCTAATAATTGTTTACCCTTGCTACAGTGACTTGGCTAAAAAAAATCAGGATTTGGAAAGACAACAACATAGGGCTTTTCAAGAGTGCAGCAGGAGATGGAACCCCTTCTCCAAGGCCTGGCAGCTCCCTGCTATAGTCTCCAGTGTCCTGTGAACACCCATGGCTCTCTGTTTTCCAGACATTTTCTTCCATGTTTCATTCTTAATACCCACGGGGGTTAAGTAGCCTCTAAATCAGCAACTCTACGAAGGGGAAGGTGATGCTGTTTAAGCACTTCAGTTAAATCAGTCTTGTAGGTGAAAGGCTCATCATATATCAGTAGAACTTGGATGATACAGTAGTTTTTCATGGGTCTCGAAGTAATTTGTAGATGTCGTGGTGTTATCGTGATGTACCAAGGCTCTGAGAGGCGGGGGTTTGCCTGCAGCTACACGGCCCCAGCTGGGGCACATCTTTCATTCCCTCTCTGCAGAACGCCCTCTCTATTAACTTGGTAGGATTTAATGAGATTTCCTTGCTAGAAAGCTAGAACGACCCTGCGAGATTTTTGAAACACACATTCTTGATGGTTATACAGGAACAGCAGGAGCCTGATCTGGAATTTATTGAAACAGCATTGCTTTTCGCATTTAGAAGGAACTAAGAGTAATGGCAGAGAGAAGGGGTGGAAATAGTGTGTCAGCAGAAAATTTTATTCCTGAGGGGTGGGTTTATGGGGGGTGAGGTGGTTTTTTAGATCTATTGTCTTGTCTTTAAAACTATACATACTTTGGATTTAAGGTTCTTCACTCAGTTGGAATTTTGGTTACCAGGAAAACATGTTCTGTACAATCAAATGTGGGTTGTCTCTAGCGCGGTTTCTTGGGGAAATATATTCATGAAGAGACTGCATCCTGCTGATGCAAAACAAACACAAATGAAGAGACAAGCCAGGAAAGATAGCTGAAGAGAGGCAAGTAGCGAAAGGAACATTTTGGGCACAATCTGTTATTTGTTATTATTATACTATGTCCATACTCTTCTCCCTTATTCTCGGCACTGTATGTTTTAATTGTCCCCTGAAGAAACAGTTCTGTAGATACATCCACAGGGAGCAGAGGCTCTGTCAGTGACAACCAAATTAATTTCTCGGTTGGAAGCATGGATGTGACTTTAAACCCCAGAACAACGTATTTTTAGCAGTTTGGACCATCTTTCTTTAACTATTGCCCTTTATACTTTGGAGGTTAAGAGCACTGGTAGCACACCACCTATTTAGGAAGACACCAGTAATAAGGAGTTAGTAGGTCTGCCTGCAACCTTGCCTCAGTTTTGTCAAATCAGTATATCGATTAATATTCTTTAAACAGATAATGAGGCCTTGCCTGGAGATTTAGCATGTGTAAAAGCAGACAACTTCCCAGCTACAAGCCACATCGCTGCTATATGTTGTTTAATATATACAAGTCAACTTACACACCTTAGAGTCACTTCTGGGTTCAGGTTTTCAATGCATTTTACCTTGAAGTCCAGTACACCTGGGATTAACTAATCACCTTTTGTACAAAACAGAGAACAAAGCCAGAGCTTAGCATGTGATTAAGGCAACAAAACCTATACTACAGAAGTTTCTATGGGTACCTGTGCCTAACAACATCTGCAGAGAACACAGCAATGTCAAAATACGATCTGCTGCACCTCAGTCGCGCCAAAGGAGCCACAAACACGGTTTTGTCAGACACGGTTTTGGACTCCAGGACCAAAGTATTTTGTTGAGTACTTTGATTTATTGATCCCCACCGATAACGCTGGAATGGCTTTCACGTCAGGGTGGTTGTGAGGCTGGGATTTCACACGTGACCATCTGCACAAGTATTGGTAAAATGTTTTAAATCAGGTCAGAAGAATGTTTTTGAGGTGGCATAGCCCAGCATTAAAAGTAAAGAAATGTCTAATTTAGGACTGCTTGTTCAAGTGGGGGCATCCCGGCATGCAAGGGCATAATGGGGCAGCAGGACAGTCCACTGGGAGCAGTGGATGCAGTGAGGTAGCTGCCACTCCCAGCTCAGTAAGCCCTTAAACAGCAGATTACTGGAAGCTGGGAGAGGGTGTCCAGAGGAATTTTCTCTCAGTGATTGCCCAGTTCTTATACTCTTGCCCTGGACAACTGCTCACGGCCACTGCCAGAGGCAGATGGTCTTAGGGCTGTTTCCCCCACTCTGCTATGACTCCCTATAACAGGCACGAGAGGTCTTGCTGCTGCTTTAGCTCATTTTGCTCAAAGAGCTTGGAAAACTCTGAAAAAAACATGTACTACACATACACACACCCACCCACCCATGTTATATATAAATATATGCTCAGCTGAAAATGACCTCTGCTAAGCACAACTGGATACAGAAGACCAGCAAGGGGGAAGAGATGCCACCTCTTCTTCTATACCACTGCCCAATAACAAGGATGCTCTTCAACAAGGCAAATTTTTTCCAAGGCAACACTGTAATAACTTTACCTTCTATAGAAAGGGCTTTAATTCCCACATAATGGACAAGAGTGGTCTCAGTCATCTTGACAAGAGACACCATCCAAAACTGTAATAGGCTACGCAGCTGCTGAGCACCCAACACGTGGCTGGTGTGCTCAGTATCACTTTCCTCCGATCTCAAAAGCTCCAAAGGTGTGGGTAAACGCCAAATTATTTATTGGCAGAAAGCACTAACAAGAGATGTGAAGTTTGCTTAGTGGAACCAGATACTGCCATCAGAGAAGAGCTGAAACCATCTTTCTTTTCAGAGGAATATACCTATATTTATCTCTACATAACATTCTTTCCTATATACTCTCCTTTCCCTCAAATCTAAGTGAGAAGACATGGCACGGGAAGCCTGTCTCTCCTGGGGTCTGCAGATATTTTCTTCCTAGTTCTATATATACCTTAATTATCAAAATTTCTTATTTTCTACCATATATGTGAGACTAGTTAACACTTTCAATAGCATTTTAGATGGCATCACAATGATTCCTGATAGATTATACATTCAAACTGCGCATTTTTCAAAAGCTCTGTCTCATGCTTGTTGCCTTGTATTTATTTCGTTAAAATTGTTATTCTCAAAAAATATAAATGCTCACAAAAATGAGGGGGAAAAGAAGTAATCCTTTATGCATTCAGCTTTTGTTCAGTTGTCCAGTGCAATCTGAGAAGTCAAAGAATGAAGTTGAGCTGTGCTGGCCACCTCTACTTCTAAGATAGCTCTGATGTTTAAAACAATATCAGTGAGTTCAGGGCACTCAATAAAATCCCAATTTATGACAAAAATTTCTGTTCAGTTGGCATAAACCTATGAACTCAGCCGAAAAGTGTGACAGTAAATGTGACTGGCTAAGGGTTGATAAGAAAACTCAGTCTGCTAATTTGAAAGAAAATGTACAGACTGGCAAAGCCATGTCAGACAAGGGAGCCAAAGATAGCACTTGGTGTTTCCTAATGCAAGATAAAAAAAAAAAATAAAAAAGAATTGTTAGTATTTGCACTCTAATAAGAGACATTTTCCAAGTGATATCTTTATAACTCTGTATCTTATTCCATCGACATCTCTTCACAGAAAAACTAACTTTGTCACAGACCAAAATTGCCTCTTATTGCTCAGCTATAAAATAAACATAAATAGAGGACATCAATTTGACCTAGTAACACCAGCATAGATTTTGTGCTGCAGGCACTGAAGCTGTGGTTCCTAAAATAATTGAGGTTTGTAACTGAAGAGATTGCAGAACTGAACTATCCAAATGGAAATTAAAAATCTCCTCCTTGGCCTCACAGCGTTCAACCAGCAGGAGAAGGCGCCAAATGCTCCTTCCCACCTGCAACGGGGCTGGCACAGCATCACCATCCAAATTAGCACCCCACCAGGGTGGGCTGCACGGCCAAGGGCTTACGCTGAGCCTTTCCATTATCCAGACTGGAGCATGAACAAATGTTTGAATTATTTGTGTCACGTTGCTTCTGTAAGTCTGCAAATGCTGCAATTCACTTTAGGTAAGACTTTGTATCACACTTCTGGAATAGAAGAGCTCTGCCGTGTTCACGCAATTCCCCCCCATCATCACCTAAGATCACCATCACATCCCTTTTCCCTGTGCTGGCAGGTTGGACCACCCAACCCAGGCAGCTCGAGGTGCCACCGGCGTCTTCTTTTCCAGCACAAAGACTTTGTGTGGGCAAGCAAGTCTCTGTGTGGTCTGCAGCTAAGAAGTCCCCTGGAGAGGCTCCGTTCTATAGGATTGAATTAAAGCATCTAACACCACTCTACAACGGGATTATCATTGTCCTTTTATCCCAGTTTCAAAGAAGCTCAGTAGAGCGACCTTTCCTCAAGTATTTTTCTCTGATTCTTTCTGATATAAATTTTCTGTAGAGGAAGAACTAAAAGAGAAAGAAATAGGCTTTCCTTTCCTCCTCGCAGTGTGGGAACATTGCAAGGTCTATCTGTTTTCTTAGCATTTTTGAAAGGTCTGAGATTTTTGCATTGCTTGGGATCAAAAAAATTGTATCGAAGATATGAAGCCCTGTGCTTCGGGCCAGAGGTCAGCTGCTAACTGATGGAATAAGGGAAAAAACTTCTTCCCATGGGAAAATCATTGCCCGGTTATCCATGATGGGTTTCTTGCCCACTTCAGTATGGCAAATCCTCTGTTCTCTGAGAGAAAAACTCCAGCACTTGTGCAATTGTTACACAGATTTGGGTATATGAGGTTGGTTGATATTTTTATATGTGTGTAGGTATTAAATGAGAAAGTACTTCTGTGAGTGAATTCATTTTGAAGTCCCTGTGGACGGGGCCACATCTTTATGTCACATGAAGGTGCATTCTTCAATCCTAACTCACACTGACATGCGAGTAATGCTGTTGGCTTACATTTGCATGAATAAGAGAACCTCTGTGCTATCCACTTCCTTGCTCAGGCAATCGAGTAGAAAGATGTTGCACACATTTAATTCATCCCCTTTTAATTCCATGCCTTGTGACTCAGTTTCCCTGGTTTTCATTTCACAACTTCTCACGCACATGGTTCATGTCCACAGCTACTAGAAGCTGTGCTTTCTCCTGAGCACTGTCCTACAGATCCAGCAGCATCTCCTCCCTGAGGAGCCTTTGAATTTCCAGGTTTATTCAGATTTCCAGTGAGATTTTTTTCTCTGAAGGTGTCAAGGGTCGAGGTAACAACTCCTCGAATTCCTTAACGGTCCCTTCTGTCCCGTTAGAGACAGAAGGGGTTTAAAGGGGAAGGAAGAAATTCACACCTCAGTCTGCGTTTGGAAAGCTGAAACAAAACTTTTAATAAACAATAAAGCCACACAACTATTCACTACTGTACATATGCACAAACGGAGGGAAAAAAAAAACTAAGAAAAGAGGATTCAGATAACCAAAGTTCTGTAACAGTCTTGTTCAAGGTCAGTGCTCTTGGCAGGCATCCAGCGGCAAGGTGGGAGTGAAGGGCTTTGCAGCTGCTTTTGGGCAGGGAGCAGAATTCTTCTCGCGGCGAGACGGAGAAGCGGGGAGAAACCCCACGCGCAGCCGATTTAATAGCAGGGGAGCTCTCGGCACAAAACGACAAGGAGTTCGAATATTCTCACCCGCTTCAGACGGGACGGGACTCACGGCAATAACAGTTCAAAGTCTGTGATCCTCGGCGATCCAGAGGTGCAGGCCCTCAGGTCTCAGCCTGGTCGGGCCTGGACATCTGCCAGCAGGTCTGCGGCAGTGCCACCTTCGTGCAGATAGTCTGGAAGCCCAAGAGAGAGACAATCTCCCGGCCTGCTGCTTTTAAAGGCTCCCAACCTAACGTTACATTCACCTGACCCCCTTAACCAATTAAATGCGGAATCGTTGAACTACATGGAATAATTCCTATTTGTCCATTTCCCAAAACAAGGAAGCTTTAGTTCAAACCAGGACACAAGGAAGTATCAAATATCAGCTGAATGATATGGAGGGTTCATTTAGTCTTTGAAACTGAAAAAAGCTCTTATTAATCCAACCCTTTATGGACTATTATAATGCACAAATAAATAAAATGTATACTGTAAACACTGCTGATGATACGTATATACCTAGAAGGAGAAAAAGTATCTTACAGGTATAGATATAAACCTTTAAAAAACTAAAAAAAGCAGCAGAAGAAAAATAGAGGAAGGAAGTTCTAGAGTATGTTTAAAATTCTAAGTGACATTCACAAGCCAAGAGCAAAAGAATAGGGAAGATCTGTAGCGAAACAGAGTAATCCCTCCCATTTCTGTAAGTACAATGCAGCTGAGAGAGCAGAGTTATGGGTTTTGATTCCAATGCAACAGCTCATTTTGGTGAGTGTTCAGGGGGAAAAAAAATTTAAAAATAACAGGAGAAGAGATATAACTGCAGTTATATCAGTCTGGCTTAGCAAACACATTTTCCAGGTACGGTAACTCTGGTCACACCCTCAGGGTTCACTTATGTGGAACACGGTATTTCACGTTCACATCTCTTCAGTGGTGCATGGGCATGCTTCAGTTAGAGCAGGATGATGTGTGTGTTGTGTAGGTGACTCTTTCACGGGCACCCCCTTGTCATGAGGAAAGGGCTTGCGTGCCCTTGTGAGGTTGAGAGCTCTGCTGTTGGTGGCGTGTGCCTCCAGTGGGGTCTCCCAAGCCAGACAGGTCTCAACTGAAGGGTCAGACAAAGTGTGTCCACGGGCAGGATGGGCTCACTAGCCTTCGGGCAGCCATCCTAGGAGAAGGACAACTCTGACTCCAAACCCGGGCAGATGGAGCTCGTTTAGCCCTGTAAGGCATCCATCATCTAAGAGAAGGACACTCTAACCAAACCTACGACCCGAGGACTTCGCTGTCACCGTCCAAGCTCGCTAGGCCCTGGCAGATGAACCTCAGGTGTAAAGGGTGGAGCCAGTTCCGCGCACGCTGCACCTCGCCTAAAAAATCCACCACGCGGGCCCGAAGGGTGCACTCATCGCTTGCAGTGAGCGTGGGAAAAGCCCTTCCCAGATCTTCATTCGTGAAGACAAGCCATGAACTCTGGTCACACACAAGTTACAGGGTAATAAGAACAAGTCAGGGGGCAGGTACTAAATGCCGTGAAATTATCCTAGAGTCCGAGAGGCAAAGTGACCAAAATGAAAAGGAATAAAACCTGAGAAATAAGCAAATCTAGACTGATTGCATGAAGTGTTACCTATAGGAAGCGTCACCTAAGCAAACAAGTCTATAGCATCCTCATACAAGAGCCTCAGAAACCAAATCTCTTCCTATAAGGCAAAGTTTGCCTGGGAATACTTAGAGCTGTTGCAGAACATCCTTCCTCGATGCTGTCAGGCAACACTTGATAGAGAGTTTACAGACCAATGGTTCAAGACTTCCAGAAAATGTGAACAGATAGGTGCTGCCTCCTTCAGTCACAGGTCACCTGGCGTGTCCCTACACTTGCCTGCTCTGTCTGAAGACAGGCCCATTCACCTCAGGCGCATCCATAAATCTCTGCAGGCAGTGGTGGCAGCTCAGTTCTGCCCTGTCACCCGGATTGATGCTTGACAAGCCACGGGCTCAGGGCAGCCAAGCATCAGCACTGCCAGCCCTCACCCAGTAAAGAAACTACTGCAGTGTGCAAATACTTCCTGAGTCCCTGGACAGTCGTCTTACTGTGGGTGACATCTTAGGTACCCTGTAAACCATGTACTAGCTGCTTACTGGGGTTAAACCCAACTAGGTGGGAGCTCTGACACTTGTCCCACGTTCCCTGGGCACATCCCACCAAAATAAACCCTCCAGCAGAGAAATAGCGCTGCCACTCCTGTGGATTTTACTGTGGCTCATCTCATGGATGATAATCCTCAAACACAAAGGATGGCATCAGTTCACATATCTGCAGACAAACAAAACAGAATCCACCTTCACACCTCAAAGTCTGGGGCAAAATCCACACGGAGCCCAGCTGAGAACAAAGAGGAGCATGCTGAGCTCAGGGGACCGCCAGAGAACCCAGCTAGCATCTGCTGTCCTCAATGCAATCAGGAGTAGCGGGACATTTCAGTAATGAAACTTCTCTAGACCTGGTTCGAGAAGCTCCACTGTCTGATGAAGGACTCAGAAAGCCTATGTTAAGGCATAAGAGGGGTTTTGATTGGACACAGAGGAGAAAGGAAACAGCAAAAGAGGTAAATCAAGGCACTTCCAAACAAGCAGTACAGAGAAGTAAAAAAAGCCAAAGACAACAACAACAAAAAAATGCTTCCAACCCATCCTTTAGGTGACCCCAGCACAGGATACCTGTGGCTCGTATAAAATCTTCTAGAAATTTCTAGGTACTATAGCTTACTTACATGAATATGAAAGACAGCCTCGGCTTATCCTTGACCAGGCACAGCACTGAATTTTAATCACTTGCTAAGAATTTGATGGCTTGCAGAGAGGAGAGTTTTTGTAATAAAGTTTGATAAAACATCACCCTTGGGAAAGCTTGTGCATAAACACCTCCAAAGAGTTATGCAACCCTGGTATACAGCTTTCTTGACAACAAATCTAGCCAGCACCAGGAGAACAACCCAGGACTTAAAATGGTTATGTCTCTGCATAACAATGATCTCTCCCTCAGAGCAATATTCATTCTCAACAAGGTATGCAAAGGGAAGCGGAGACAGGCTCCTCCTTCTCCTAAATCTTGACTGAAATTATTGTTTTCAAGAAGACGACTCAACCCAAGAATTTTGCCAGCAGTAGAAAACACATTGTTCGCACAACGTCCATCTCCTCTAAATGACAGCTCGGTGTCGTTTCCTATTTTTATGATGCCATCTGACAGGGTTTCTAAGGAAACACCGATATTGGGGGAGCTGGAGGGAACGGAAGAAAAGGACAGAACCTAAAAATAATAACCACACGCCTCTTGCAGGCATTAAAAGCACCTGATAAAAAAGTTGTAAACATCTCCTTCTTGCAATGCGGCCATTTCTGAGACACCCATAAGACTCCATCCAAGCGGCATCTTTTTGCACTGAACAATGTTTCACTAAGAGAGGTATGTTTATAAAACCATTCTTTTAAAGGATGTTTGGAAAAAGATGCTGACCGGATTATTTCTTAAATTACCCCAGAATAAAAGGAAATATTATCATCTTGTACCACTGCAGCTCCCTATAGGACTCAAAGTCTCATGGGAAGCGTGAACAGAATAATAGATTTCACCAATTCTGAGTATTTTCATGTTGGAAATGTAGGATTTTGTTTTGTTATTTTAGAATTAAGCTTGAATGGATGTGGAAAGAGAAAACAATATCCCTTCCCTTGAGCAGTGACAGGGCATGGTGGAGTCGGATGCCCAAAGCACTCCAACCTCACCTGCACTAGATGTGCCCAAAAAAATGACATTTCCACACAGCAGGTTAAGCACTTTTTAGGTCAAGCTGCAGTTGAGTTAGGAGGAAGCAAAAATACACCAGGAATATTTTTGGAATGTTCAAAACCTCTAATTTTTCAAAATGTCATTTTTTGTCCTATTAGCCCAGAAAAAAAAATCTGCTCTTGGAGGGATATTTCCTCATCCGTGATGAAACTCAGGCTGTGCTCTAAAAATCAACTCTAGCTTGGTCTGTAGTAGCACACAGCCCAACGCTGAAGACAAATTTATTATAAAATATCTTTGACGCAAAGCTCACTACGAGCACTTAAGTATTTTAGCATCGCTCCCAATTACGTAGGCAACCGCAACCAGCGCACAGTTAAGTGGATGATTTCACTGGATGTGACTACTGGGCTCTAGGCTCTGTATAAATATTCAGAGTTTGACTCCCAGGCAGTCACTAACACACTCCATGTACGGATCAGGGGGCAAACGTCTGTAGAAGTGAAGTCAGAATGCTTCGATGTGATTTTAGAAATGGGGGCCAGACTTTTTGTTTGGTATAACTTCAAAGTTTCGTGCTGCTGGTGTTTAGATAGATAGAGCACCAAGGGCATCAGTTTAGCAGGAGGTACAGACCCCTGACACCAAGTACCACCATCCACGGCGAAAAATCTCTCTGCATCAGGCTTAAAATAGTTCTTACAATATATGTACGAGAAACAGACAGCCTATATATATCACAGCTGTAAACATATATATACACACATATGAAAGCTAATTAATTGTTTCCATACATCGTTATCTAAAGGAGCCTTTAGCCCCTAGTTTGGAAGTACGCAAGTAAATCTGTGAGTATGTAAGAATCACCAGACATCATTCTCAGAGGAGCGCTGGGACACATCCCCGGAAGACAAGCAAAGCTTCTCAGTCAGGTGGGAGGAGAGTAGCCCCTCTTCTCTCTCCCCCAGAGAATCTCCCCAGCCCTGCCTGTTTCCTCCCCAGCGGCAGCCTTTCATTCCTTCAGCTGGTGAGGGCAGGTAGATGTGGCACGATTAAACCCTCACGGTTCATTAGGTGCATTAAAGGACGTAAAGGTCGGAACATCTTTTGGTTTGATAAAATGCAAGAGTCTCTCACCCACTTGCTTTAGCAGCCAAGCAGTTCTGCTCTGCACAGGCTCCCAGGCTGGATGGTGGGAGTGCCCAGGGCTCTCCAGGCTGCTTTAATCAGTGCCTCAGTCTCTTTCCATACGCTGATAGAGTGTTCCAGCCTGTGAAAATTCATTTATGAAGTGTTCCCGTGGATCTTACGCTATAAAAGAATTCATCTGTTGTCTGAGGTAGGTGAAAGCTTTTCAAATTCAAACCGACGTTACCTTAGGCACCATGCTGAAGGAGCTCTCCTTCCATTTGTACCACCACCAGCTGAAGCTCAGGAGGTGGGTTTCAATTAACACTATCCACACACCTGAAACATAAAGCCAAGAGGCACCTCTCACTCTTCCTCTCTGTCTTTACAGTCAGAACCACATGAATTGATTTGTGCTGTTCCTGAGCATGGTCTTTTCCAAGTTTAACTCATGGTGATAAAACAACAGGGGAATAAAAAAAAAAAATCTTCCTGCCCAATTTAGCAAGTGGGCAGAACACAACCCCGGCCTGACTAACCGCACTAACCTTTCGAAATGCTGAGATTTCATCGACTGGCCATCCCCCTCCCTTGCATGCTGCTGAGGCTGCACAAGGGGGGAACAACGATTGCCAGCTAATCCCATTATGGAAAGCTCTAAGGGTTGAGGAGATGGAGGAGCTTGTCACTTGATATATGATTATGGAGGATTAAACTCTTCATTTATGTGAGGACAGTAAATGATGCTGTGAACGTGGTGTAGCTACCATTATTTAGGTGTTCCAGAACATCAGATGTTCTTCATTTTTTCATGGTGCTACTTATTGATTTATTATTTAGTAATAAGATATTAATAATAAATAAGTTATTTGTTAATGAGCACCATGTTCCAAATTAAAACCTTACACTGCCATAGTGAGGAGGGTGCCAGAGAGTGTGTAACTCCATCCTTGGAGGATAGATTACGCTGTTGTTTCCATTAGCATGGTAAGAGGGGACTTCAGATTTCTGTGCCAACTTTATAAATGAAGAGGGTGGGGTTTTTTTTGTTCTGTGGCAGATTCAAAGCCATGGTGTCTCTTCAGAGCATCAGAACTAAGGAAATGTTCATAGCCATGTTCCTGAGGTCTTCCATGGTAACTTTCTGTTCTTTGAGCTGCTTTTGTCACTAATAAATCAGTTGGGAACAAAACAAATAATGATTTTTAAAGAACCAAACCTTCAAATTCACAGCCCTGGCTTGTAGGGCTGGATCTGGCCATGAGACAGAAGGGACAGAGAGCAGCCTCAGGTACACAAGCAATTTCCAAAGCACTACAGGGCCCCAGGTGGTGAGTTACACGGCAAATTTTACATTGCAACTGAGGAAGAAAAAGAATGTAATATATCAAAGGTAACATCTTTGTATTTTGACTGAAGAATGAAAATCCTATTTTCAAAATGACTGAAGGATCCAAAGTTTAAAGTCATTTTGGTGCCTAAGCAGGATGACAGTTGATTTGAAGATTTTCCAAAGCCATGCCTGAAAGACAGAGACCAACACAGAAGGTGGCTAAAAAGGCGCTGCGAAACACGGCCTCAAGGAACAAGCCCCAGTGGGTTTTGAAGGACTTAAGGTCCTCAGCACATTCAAAGGTATCTTTCTGTAAAGGGACTCTGCTGCTTGAGTCATTACAGCAATATACGACTATGGGTCTATTTTAGCTCAGATTAATTTTACTGTATGAACTCGGAATACGATCGGGATCACACTTTCAAACAAGTCAGCTTACTGGAGGCAGCAGTAGGACGACCAGGAAAGACAAGTCCTTGTACAGTCAGATGCTCATGGCTTTGGGTCTTTTGATTAAGAACCCACCTTTCCTTTAGGGGCGGAATACAGAAGAGCAACATATATGAAACCCTGCTCAATTACTAGGTAATTGAATTTTCATAATCGATGTCCATGTTTCACTTTAAATTCTAAGAAAATACAAAATGTCTTCAGAATATTAATTGGTAAAGGTTAGAACTAGAGTATACACGATCTTCTCCCTTCTCATTTTCCTGCAAAAGATTTGCATATCTCTTGGTCTCTAAAAATCCCTTCTATGCTTCTTCACACAAAATAAGGGATATGACTCTTTTTATCTTTTAGAACATTTCCCAGTGGAATAGTTTCAGCTCCAATCTCAGCTAGCTGTCCACAGCGACTGCAAATTGATTTATTCCTTGTAATGGTCAAACTTTGTCATCAAAATGCTGGGAAATGCTTTAATTCAATCTTTGCTTGTCCTTTAACTTCCTTTTATTTCTTTTGCTGCTTTAATCTCTTTTGCTGCTGTTAAAATGTTAAAGGCAATCTTTTATTTATTTATGAAGCAGTGAAAATCAAGGCATTAGATTAGAAGCAACCTGTACACTTTGCTTAAAGTAGCAAATATGCGAGACAACATACTTGAGTTTTTCAGCCCAGATTGAAGATTGAGAAAGTAGCAACAGTAAAAAGAATCTAAGGTAAGGAAAGGAGACCCAAATGGCTGTGGTAAACACCACACCTTTACCCACATGTACGTCATTGTATGGGTTTGACCTCACACAGCACACGGTGATACAGAACTTAAAGTTCATAGAGTCATTTTTTAGTTGAGGAGTGGAAGAGTCCCATTCAGACGAGAGCACAAAGCTGTTTTAGATGCAATTTCACCTTTCTGCATCTGTATGAATAGTTTCAGATATGCAGCTGGCACTAATAATACTTCCAGTTACAGGTATGGTCCATCTAAAGTCCGGCAGAGATTTTAAAAAGCCCCAAATACCAGCATTTGCATCTTTTCCCAGCCTGTTTGTGCCTCTCTGCCATACTGAATTGGGGTGGGGGGGATGTACATATGTAAGTGTACACGTGTGTGTAATAAATACATGAATTTAGTGACCGCACATGCTGTAGATTTCAAAATGAAGAGGGACAGACAGAGATGGCCTGCACAGGCTATACAAATCTCCTCCTTTTAACTGTAAAATGTTGTTAACCATTTTCCCACATTTTCTTGTAACACACTAACCTGTCTTACGCTTTTCTGGCAATCGCAGTTGTCATCATTTATATATATTTAATAGTTCTACTCTCAACTTGTGGCTTCATTTCTTATACTGAAAAGCATAATCAGCAAAATCTATTTTTTTAAAAGCTCTGTCATATTATTTAAGATCATTGATCAACTTCTCCCCTTCTGTATTGACTTTTAGACCTCAAGTCCAAACCTGTCATTCCCCTGCCTTATACTGGTGATTGTATCCAGTTTTATGGGGCTTTTTTTTATTATGCTCCTGTCAGGCAAAACCTGGTCCTTTGAGATTTTAGGCATCAGCTTAATGAGGGAATGGCTCTTTCTCTCCGAGATGAATCTCTGCAAGCGCTCTGCAAAACCAAGTGCAGCCTCAGGTGTCTGTGGTGATCAACTGCTATGTGCACTGAGGATCTCAATTCTACTCGTAGGGTGTTATACTAAAATACTTTAGGTGTGGAGAGGTGGGGTTTGTTTTGGGTTGGTTTTTTTTTTTTTTTTTTGATCTTTAGGATCTCAGTAGTTACCTTCCAGCATCCAACTATGAAAATTTTGGCCTGTGCATATTGTGTATGACTCACTGGGGTCCTTATGTTACTTGGAGTTGGGATGAAGGATGAACACCCTGTGGAGAGCAACTTCTTCTCTCCAAAGCAAAAAAAACCCAAACAACACAGCCTTGCTCTTGTGAAGTATGTTCATGTGTCCCAGTGTGAATTAACTCTAGCAAAAAGCAGTTAACAGGGGGATTTATTCATGTGCAGGAGCATGGAAACCTAAATTGCTCCCATCTCCTCCCTGAGCTGGTAGCAGGGTATTAGGAGATGGCCCTTCAGCACCGTTCTGGTAACTCATTAATGGAAATAAGATCTTTACAGTCAAGGACCAACAATTTTGAACTTGGATAGCTTGCCTCTCACTTATCTTTGCGTGTGAAGACCAAGAAGAAATAAAAGATAGTGGAATGCATGCTCGTCTTCATCCACAGTGTTCTTCCTCTTACAGTCTGTATTGGTTATTAGCTGGTTGAATATGATGCGTCAGCCTAGATATAAACCAAACCCACAGATCCTTTTCAAGAAATATATCACCAGATAAAAGAATTTCCTTAGTACAGCAGACTCCCAGCCACCCCACTCTATTCCTGCCAGTAGGCAGAAAAAAATCCATCATAGAAAATTAGAAGAAATGCTGTCACAGGCAAATGCAATCAAAAGAATGATTTTTCCTTTTTTCCTTGGTGGAAATTAGCCTCTAACCCAATGCTGGAGGGTGAAATATGCCTGGAAGGATGCTGATGCATATTTCTTCAGAATAGTTGAGGATAGATCCAGATTCAGGCACCGAGGTACCACTTTCTGCCCCAGTTAAACTTTGGGCCTTGACACACGCAACTTACAGCAAATGTTTCCGCTATCATTGTATTGGTTTTCTGAATACTTAAGTATTTCTCCTGTAGTAAATCATGTGCTTGGCAACTTATTGTTCTAATTGTATTATTAAACAGGCAAATCACAGCAGGGAGTTTAGTCTCAGTACATCATTAATTATTTACTGGAAAATGTAACTTCAGCAGATCTTCGATTTGTTTTGACCTGAGTGTGTTTTCTCGAGCTCTTGATTCTCCGCTCTTACAGCAGTCTTCTGAGAACCCACTGCTTCACATTGCCTGCCTCAACAGTTCCGCAGTACCTCCGTATTTCTGTTCTGTAATTTTTCTTTCTGACAGACTGGTGAGCAATTAACAGGCTGTTCAGGCATACACCTAGCTTTCGTCAGCAGAATAACACGTATTCCCTGGTCTGCACTTCAGTGCTTACACTTTTTGCACACCAGGACTTTGATTATTAGTTTAGAAACTGACGGATTTTAAACGAAAATCTTGCATTGATGTCCAAAGTTACGCATATTTGTCAGCATTGGATGTACCAGCCTCTGCACTACCATTTTGCCTTGTATTTTCATGTTCCTTTAATAGTGTCTGACTATTAAGAAATTGGTATCTTACAAACATTATGATCTCATTACTGAAACCTCATCACCTCTTGCTGTGGGGGCCATTTTCCCTCCTTTCAACTGTCTCTTAGCCACTTTTTAATCCACAATGAAACTTTACCTTGCATCTCAGCAGCTTCCACAATGTCATCTTCTGATGGACATCTATCTACAGCTTAGTCCGAAGCCCAACAAAACAGTTGTTAATCTCTCTGTCAATAGTCCCAGCAAGGGCTGTTGGAGTAGAAAACCCTCACCAGAAGAATCTTTAGGAAGGATTTGTTTCTTTTTTAAGGAAGATTTTAATAATGTACATCCATGTGCAACTCTCTGGTTAAAATGAACACCGTTGCACAAGCAGAGAAGTTAAGGATCAGGTTCCCAGTGTAAAACCACTGACTGATAACGCTAACTTGCGATAACATTCTATTTTATGCTTGTATTGGTTTTTGAATGATATTTTAAAAATATAAGTATAACGTTTCTGGGGACCTAATTGCAGAAACCATCTCAACTGTTACATCGAATAAGAATTTGAGTTGATTGGTTTTGTTTCACATAGTGTCTCCGCTTCTGTGTTGATGGGTTGAAGCATTTAATAAATATCAGGTCTTTTTGTTACCTAGAGAGGGCTGGTAGCAAAACTGGTCTACTGGTCTTCTCTGGTTTTAAGAGAATATAAATTACTGCTTTTGCTTTGATTTACTACTCTAGGTTTTTTTGCCTGAACCACCTATAGAAATATCTCTACCTCCCAGGAAAAATGAGTTATGTTATCACTTAATACATATGACCTTACTAAGTGAACTGCTATCAATGTAGATCCACTCCCAAATGCAGAGAGTCAAAGTGGTACCTCTCTTGTTTTATTTCCTTCTGAAAAACACCAAATAACCAGAGAGCTGTTCTGGATTAATTCTGGGTTTCTCTTGTTTAGTTGCTGTCACTATTTCAGGGATATAGGTCTCAGAAGCACTTCAGGGCAAATTAAATTTCACAGATATGATTTTCCTGAATATGGGCTTTTGTCCTGAGTTAGAGACATGGTCTAACCAAAGGGCATATTCTTTGTTTTAATTCATTCAGTGGGGCATCGATGAGAATAATATGATAGCGGCCTCAAGATGTTTCAGTGTTGCAGGGCAGCGGTTGTTATTAGGGACTTCACAGCCCATCCCTCAAATCAGACACCTCAACAACATTTTCCTAACTGACAGAAATGAAATTCCAGAGTTTCTTACTGAAATACCTTGATATCTAAAGAGGAGTCTACCTCTCCTTCCTTAGATCATTTCAGTAAATTAGTATTGAGTTATACAACCTAATGAGGGAAATAATTTCCTAAAATTACCTTCCGTGAATGAAACCAAGCATAAGGTATATAATCAGTTGGATTTTTTGGGTTTTTTTTTTTTTTTAGAGGAAAGAGAATGACTGTGAACGGAACAAACTGGGATGTCTTAGATGGAAAAGTACTTCATTTTTTTTCCAAAACAATTTTTCATAATAATTCTATTTTTACCCTCCTGCTGCCTTCCATCCAATCTCTCTTCATTTTGCAAAGACAGGATGAATAAAGCTTTTTAGCTCCTTAGGTACCTATCCTGTAATAATTAACAGTAAATCTAAAGGATTTTTTATAAAAGATTTTTTCCAAGATCTTTGAATTTTCTCAGAAATACTTCTTCAGATACGAGCTTTCAAGTTAGATAACTCAAATGAGATACTATATTATTAGCAACTCTTCAAAAAGTGCACAATTTTCTAGTTTTATTCTAGAAGGTACCTCCAAATCCTGGATTAAGGCATTAATCGCCAGGATATAACCATATAGCATTAAATTCCTGAAGCATCTTTCTACAAATTTATGAAAAGAGATTTTTTTTTTTGCACATAAAAGAGCCAGTTTGAAAAAAAAAAAAAAAACAACCCAAGAAACACCAACTCCCAAACTGAAATAAATTAACCCTAAAACCCTGCAAAATGCCTTCACTGCTGGCAAATCCTGTCTTCTTTCCTGACAAAGAACGGGCAAGAGACCTCCCTGCCCGTCTTCAGCATCCCTTCATGGAGACAGATCATCTCAGCTTCTCTGGGCTCCTCGTGACAGCACTCACAACACCCCCTCCTGCATCCCAGCTCCCCACCGGGGGTCACTCCTGCTCTCCCCTCCGCACTGCAGCACATCGCAGGCTTCTCACATGCTTCATAAGAGGCCAAAGGTTGAGATCATGATGTGCTGCATCTTCAGATGAGTCTCTGAAAGGTCTCTGTAGTTTTGCCTTTGCCGACCAAAGAGGGATGAACCATGTGCTGCTGGTCTGCCTCACCCCCTGATCAAAGCAGGAGTTACAGATGCTTCCCACAGTGCCACGAGGAGGATGCTTGGGAGCTCCAATGAGGGAAACCACTACAGAAATGCTGAAAATTATTAATGTTTACAACAGCTGCCAAACAGCTCCGGTGCAGCTAGGAAGGACTGGGGAGGGGCAATGGTGGGCACTGTCCTCCCAGTTTCTGCAGCACGCTCTGAAAACGGCACAGCAGTTGTGGTAGCACATTGCATTAGTTTTACCAGTTAATGAAAGACCTCAGGCAATCGAATTGGAGCTCTTTTCAGAGGAAGCATGCCAGCTATATTCCCAGGCCAATTATTGCTTTCACAAAGTGCTCTAAATCTGTCAACAAGCAAAAGTGTGAACTACAGTATAAAAACACAGTTAAGAAGGTGACCCAGTTGTTGTAAGAGGAGCATTTCTTCTTGTAGTGGGAGCAATGAAAGTTGGCTGCCTGTTAGCGACATCAATGCGTGATTAAGTGATGTGCTTATAGGCTATTAGCACATGCCAGAAAGTTTTTACTCTTTTTTTTTTAAGCTATGCAGTTTGATGGTGAATGAACACTTTCTCTCCTGCGTGTTGATACAATAAAGACTTTGCAAGGGGGAACACCCAGGTGGGTTCAAAACACTTACCTGTCTTACTACTGGGAGTATAACCAAAGGTAGAGAATGTATTTTTAGCTACAGAAGTAACAATATCTCAATGTACATGGCTATACTTTTCTAAAATAAAAGTTAATAAAGGAAGTGACTGAAATAATAGAGTTGCAATTTCCCTAACAAACAAATATCTTTACCTTTCTGAAATAGTCAGCATTGTGCCTGGGTAGAGAGTCTTCATGAAAAGAAGTGAGAAAGCTTCTTTGCAATGTTTATTTCAGTGCAGTGTCATACAGAGCAGCGTCTGAGAAGTCACCCACCTGTCTTATCTAGGACACAGGAAAGCATCTTGCCACACATGAGGTAATTTTTTCAGTGTATGTGCTGCAATTGAACGGAGTCTGGTGTTACCTCAGTCCCCTGGAGCGCTGCTGGGAAAGGCTCAACAAGTGCAAGGGCTTTGGTTGTGCCCAGTTCCTCAGAGAGATTCTGATATGCATCTGAGGCTTCCCAGGTTTAACTCTTCTACAAAAATAGCCACGATCTGCAGAGACCAAATGCTCTTCCAGACTGTCAATATTCCCTATGCTTTGGTTCCAGCCAGACTCTCCGGGCTGGGTGCTGACCCGCCACGGCTATAGCTCTGTAACCGGAAAAGTTACTCCAAGGATTCTCCAAGCAAAGCTCCAGCAGCCACATCGTGTGTCATGTGGTGCAGTTTGGTAAGATGTTACATGGGAAAAGGAGACAAGATTTTATAATCAGAAGAACTAAACCTACAGGATTGATGGTGAGTGTCAACCTAATGATGAGAATAAATCATACCTGGCTCAACAGTTATTAGCCAAAGTAATTAATTATGTGCTTAAAAATAACATTAAAATGTAAGCAATAAAACCAGTTATTGATGGCTGGTCTTTTTTTTTCCTCCTAGTCTAAATGTCATCCCTGCTAAGAAAATATAAAGGAAAAAAGTCAGAAAATCATTTTAGTCATAATAAACCATCTTTCATCATTTATATAAATAGCAAAGTGAGACATCTGATATAGATTTAGGTATATCATTTATGCAATGAATTATTACAGCTTTTTTGCAAGGCTCTGGAGGGCTTAAATAGACATTATTTTTTTACTAAGAACTTGGCCTGATTTAAAGGTAAAAGAAGTATCTGAAGTGTCCCCATATTCTTGCTGTTTTCACAGCTTAACCTTCTCCCTGTTCCAGGAATGATTTCTACCCCAGACCGTGGTGCCTCGATTGTTTTATCTTGCTGACTCTTCATTGTTTGGTAATTCCTGTCTGTCTTGAGAATGTAAGCGCTAAACTGGATGGGTTTCCAGGGCACCTGGCATGGGATGCGGGAAGGTCATGCCAGCGGGCAGCCCCATCTGCATGCTTGATTCCCACCTCCCCAAACTTTGCACCTACAGCTTGTCTCACCTTGACTGCTTCCCAGCAAGGAGCCATGGGCAAAAGCAGCTCTGGATCCAGAGTATAGCAGAGAAAATAACAGAAGAGGAGACAAGGAAAGCAAATTGAAAGGCAATCAGAAAGTTTGGCTTTCCTTCCAGATGGGGTCCATCGAGATTTGCCACGCAGTATTGATGATCTCAGCGTCCTCTGCTAAAGAAACACAGAGTCAGAAAGATATATGCACTTTTTTCCTGCGAAAATAGACCAGAAGGGTGTGAAAAGAAGGAAGAAAACCAGGAGGATGTATGGACACTAATAGTCCAAATTGAGGCCAGTTGCTGGGCTGGAGCTCAATGGATTTTGACTCGGTTGACAGTTGTCTGTATGATGCCTTTACTCAGAAACAAGCAGAACTATTTGATTGCTCATCAGAAAATAAATAAGCTTTGCCTCCAAATGCCCTAAAAAATCGTTTTGGAGCTGCCTCATCTGTGGGCACTCAACTTCCCTGCTTTTGTCAGAGCTCTGTATATGAAATCTTATGACAAGAATTCACCACAGTGGAAGGTATGTGAAGTACTTGGCACCACAGAAATATTTGAAGGAAGCATTTATGTTCTGCAGACCACTCACCCACTAAAGATCTGCAAACTCCACAAATCAACTCTCCAAAGCAGTGAGCAATGTTTTCAGCAATCAAAACAATGTCCTAAGGTTTTGTTTGATGGATTCAGACTTCCAAAGGAAGAAGCTCTCCTCCAGTATCCCCCCTGTTCCTCTTCTCACCAGACTCCTGCAGACATCAAAGACAAAGTGGCTTTGCACAGAAGTGAGGTGTTTTCAAGGTGTTAAATGGTGTTAACTAACTCCCCTGTGCGCTAATCCTCTCCAGGAGTTTTTGTCCACTCTGAAGAAAACATACACTTAAAAAGGAAGAAATAACAAGAAGGAAAATAAACATTCACCACCGTACTTCAGTGCTTTCTCCAAATTGTTATGGTGGCCAAAATGTAGATGTGATATTTCTAGAACCATATGGAAGTTCACAAACTCAGCCCCTGAAAACTCAGGTCAGGACCATCTAAGGCGAAGTGGAACATCTCTTATGATAGATGGACCATGTTTCAACAATATACAAACATCAAGTGGTGTCAATGACCCGATCCTGCAGAAGACCAGCTTGTCCTTCCCTGGTCCCCCTGCTCAGCAGAGCAGACCATGTGGTGGTCCACCCTGGCACTGGATAAGACTGACTCCAAAGCCAGTGCAGAAATGGCCAAGCAGCAGCACATGCCTTGGGCAGCAGGTCACCACAGGGTTTCTGCCTCCAGAGCTGCTGAGCTGCATCAGTCACGCAGATCCAGCTCCAGAACCACCGTGTGACACTGCCTGCCTGACGTGGCTCCGTCCCCGATGGCTGTGGGGTTGGTTTTTGCTGTACAAGGCCCTTACGTTGCTGCAGTGACCTACTTTCATATTCCGGTTTGATAAAGTTTAAAAAAAAAACCAACCAAACCTAGACAAAAACCCCCAAGCCCCTCGACAACAAAACCACAAACAAAGAAACAAGTGACTACTTTTTAACTTGTTCTTTAACGTTCTTAAGCTGTTATGGAAAATAAATAAGACTCAAATCCTGTAATTCATTCTTATATACCTGAGGCAATACAATATGCATTTTTGTATGATGGATTTTTGCTTCAAATAAGCTTTGTAATAGTCTTATCCAAAAGATGAACTGCAAATGCCTTTTTTTTTTTTTTTGGCATAAGATACTTTCCTCTATTGTAAACAAAGATTTAAGAAACAAAGATTTTAAGATCTATAGCAAATAGGACTTGTATTTGAATATTTACATTTGAATATTAGAGACTTTAAATAATCTGTCTGTGAAAGACAAATAAATTAAGCCTTCAGAGCACTGAGAACACAGTTTTAATTGTGCTTTCTGAGAGAAAAAGCATAAACTGTACCATGTAGGTTGTTAGTTCTGTTCTCTAAAATGTCATCACAATTGCAGAGAAGATGAAATGGTCTGACAAATACTGGGGCATTTGAAGAAAAAGTCACAAATATGTAAAGTGCCAGACAAACCGAAGGCTTATGGCACACCAGACTCCGGAGAACAAAGGATGATATAGTTGTTTGGCTGAATCCCATAATCACAGGACACAGCAATGGAGATGTTGATATCGGCAGAGAACCGAGTCCTCAAACCCGGTGTACATACAGCATGTGCTGTTTGAATTACACTGCGTTCGGTACACAGCCCAGACCTAGTGATGAACTCTAGACCAAAAGAACAGTTCATTCTTCGCATTCCAAACAATCCTGGCTATCCAGCCAGTTGGTTCTACTAATGAGTTACGAATACTGCTCTACCATAGGTCTAATTCCCACGGCCCACAGAGCAGCAGCGTGAAACTTCACCACTTTGAGTGGCTTTGCATCAACATAGGAGAAAAGCCTGGCCCGTAGAGCAATGCAGCGGGAACATTTTCAGTCGCAGGACAGCTGGATCATCTCTGCATAACAGCGTTTCATACTGGCTTACTGCTGACCAGATCAACAGAGGCGATGGTTACAATGGTTACATCAGCACAGTCTTCCTAGTGTAGCTGCAAACTGATTATACCCGTAGTTACCCCAGCAGTCATTAATTATCTTCATCAGGGAAGTCGCCTATCCTGGTAGAACTTTGCACTGTGGCACCAGCATGCCTTAGTGTTCGACCGTCTTGTCATTGTCTTGAGATGAGTGGCAAAACTTCTTGTGGTTAGAACAAGCCTGAGACATACGAGAGTGCAGTGAACCCAAGATCAGAGTTCATAACTAGGTATCTTATATCCCAGTCCACTTAACCAAACTTCCGTGAGTTTATTCATAAGGAAATATTTTAGGAAACACAGGACAAAAAGTACAAAAAAATCCAAATCCTTGTAATACTCTCAGTCATAAGAGAAGCAGATGTAAAAACTTGACAAATCCTACCTCAGAGGGATCCATTGTACTCCAGGAGCAACAACACCCAGCAATCAGAAAATGTGTTTGACATTATTCTGAGGAAAAGGACATTTACAAAGGGATTCACGGGAATTAGAACAGAAATCCAAAAACCAAACAGGATTTGATGGTGAAGCTCCTACACATAACTTAGAAAATGCTCCCCCTGTTTAAGTCCATCAGAATGCAGTATGTGAGGACATCTGACAAACCATCTATAACCTGTACAAACACAGTGCCTGGAGCTCTGTCCATGGAGCGGGGACACAAGGAATTGGATCTCTTGCAAGGGAAGATCCCCAGCCCAGAATTGTGCCACCAAATAGAGGACGAAAAACAAGACTGGACCAAACCAAGAAAACAAAGGTCAGAAGGATAAGCAAGTGGTCATCAGCACCCTGGCTCCTCTTCTAAATATTGCAGTAAAACCAGTTTAAGAGCTTTGGGTGAAGATAAAGAAGGAGATTTGCACATGAGCAAAGCACTGCACGACTGATTCCGTGGCTGAGTATCTATTAGCTGTACATGGGCAGCTGTTGTCCAGCTGTGATCATGGCAGGAGTCAGATTTGGAACGTTCAGTGAACAATGACAAATCTAGGGCTGTATAAGCTGCTACTAGCACTAGAAAGGAAGAAACCTATTTCTGAAACAATGTAAAATAGATAAATTAGCAAAAAATTCATAGAAATAAATTACATGCTCCAAGAAATGGCCTAGGAAAGCCATTATCAGCAGGTTTTTTTTTTTTTTTGCAGCCTTTATCAAGGATGGAGAAAAAACAAGTATGGAAACCCCGCAAGTGAAGCCTGAACACTAGATACCTTTTGATTAACGTTTCTTTTTACGCTGCTTCCATCTTTGCATTTAATTTTTGAATTAAATTTTTTTTGATCATGGATTCTGCCATTCACCAGCACAGACGTTTTGCTGAACTTTACCTTGCCAGAAATATCTTCAACCTGAATGTGTCCCCACATCTTTTTAATGCATTTCCACCAGTGCCTGAGAGCACCGCGAATTGTTCCATTGATTTCAATAAGATCAGACCCATGGGACTGAGAGATAAATGTATTACATACTCCAGAATGAATGGTTAAAAGGAGAGCGCAGGAAGATTAATGCATTTGGAACTATTGTTTCCACAGTGCCAATGAAGAATAAGGAGGATAACAGATTAATACTCAAGACAATAGATCCTTAAAATACATCGCTTGAAAAGGGCTGCATTGTTCTTGGCAACATGGATATTTTTTCTGTTCTACAACACTTCTCAGGGAGGTGTGTACACGCTATGAAGGCCCCCAAAAGAGACTGGCTGATGCCCTAAGCAGCTGTTCCGACCCTAAATGTGATGTAACCTGATCAAACACAGTGCTTGATGGGAGCCTGTTTAAGTATCAGCACCATTATTAGCTCTCTAATAATTCCAGGACTCTGTCCTCCTTTGCCATTATGCGTTGGCATTTGAAATGACAAATTGATTTTTTCTCCACCCATTCAGCCTCCCGTTGCCTGCTTGGCAGAGGAGGAAGATCCCACCTCAGCCGAAGTGCCACCACCACCTCACAGCCAGGCAGGGATTTGGTGAGAAGATGGACGGGCCCATTCTTCACAGCGCAAACAAGGGAGTTCCAGCAACACTGTCAGTTTCCTTTCTTTTTTTTTTTTTTTAAATATTTTTGTGGAATTACACACATATCTCCAAACAACACTAAAGATATTACACTTCATGCTCTTCTGGCAAACACACTTTGCTATCCATTTTACTTTAGTTTTCAGAGAAACAGTGCATTGCAATTCTGACACAGCGCGTTTGTGTTAGGTTACAGATGAAAAAACAATTCACCAAATGAAAATTCCTCAAATATCTCTGTTCAGACTCAACACACACATAGACACACATAATGAATCTTCAGCTGACAATCTGTCCAAAATGCAAAACTACTTCTTTTGCCTTGAATCACCTATTGAACAGCGCTGCAGCACTGATTCTGCCTTACCAGGAGGCGTAACAAGTCCCCACGTTCTCCAGAAAGGTCCAGTCTGTCCGCAGCTGTGGCAGGAATTAGCCCCAAGTAAGATCATTATGGGTACAGTCAGAGGTAGGAATTGGGAAGAAATAAGTCCTGTTGGAGTATCTCATGCCTGTCTTTGAGCCTGGTCACACGCTCTTGCCCTGAAGCAGATCCTTGAGCTGACCTGCCTGTGCTATTTTGGATGCTTTATTTTCATCCAGCTCTAACCCAGTCTCATGGACCAAGTGGCCAGGAGATGCTGCTGTGTGCTAGGGATGATCCAGCACCACAGCATCCCACCTGCGTAGTGGCCACTGGAAGCTTCCTCCAGAGCGGAATGAGTAGTGCCAATCTCTTGCTGAAATCAGTTCACCCAAGTTATAACTTGTTTTGCTTTCCTCCTGCAACCAGAAATACTTTTTTTTTTTTTTTTGAGGCTTATTCATGCTTGTTCATCAAGTATTTGAAGGAGAAGAGCATCAGCTGGGCAGCACAAGGTGACTCAGAGCTGGCAGGTCACAAATAAGGAGCGCAGAACAAATAGCAAGTGCTTATTTAAAATTAGATAAGGCCTTAAAAATTTACCCAAGACAACAGTCAGATAATTTCAAATAATGGGTATATCTGAGAAAATTGTTCTCCGCTGGTGGATGTTCTCTGAAGTCACACGGATCAAATGACTTATGAATTATTTATACAGCTGTGCTCTTAACCTTAAAAGCAAGTGTTATTGATTTTGCTTCATAGATCATATTATAGAATCAAAATGTAAGGAAAACAAAGATACCACTACTAAAGCGGCATGGAAACAGTTCATCAGCCTGTGCTTATCTGTCCTGTGGTGCAGAGAAAGGTGTGCAGAGGTTGCGACTGCAGCGTTAGAGAGTGATTCTGGCTTCACTAGCATCTGCAAAACACTGTATAGAGGATCTTCCTTTAGCTACTGAATGCAGCATGGAGTTTGAACAGCAAAAAAAAAAAATGCTTCTTGATTTAGAAAATGTAAGTGTTCTACTTGGATTGTGGCTTTCAAACAAAGCCGCCACTTCCGTGTGTATCAAAGTTAAGACTTAATAGCCAAGGCAAACCACAGCAAAATGAAGTATTTACATTGCTGGGATAATGGAGTCTGGGGAAAAATACTCAAAAAAGAATTTCCTAGGAAGAGCTGAAGATTTTGTATCCTTTTATAGCACTGAACTACACAGAGAGCGGTAGACTTTGCAAAGGAAAGAAACAGTATCATAAATAAAACTTACAGTCAAGAAAAATAATAAATACTGAGTGCTTTGTTACGCACATGAGTTAAGGTTAACAAACACTTCTCTCTTTTTTTTTTCATCTCATTAATACATTATTACAAAGATAACCTGGTGATATAAGGTGGCCACCACCATCTTCTTTCGTGATCCTAGGCACAAAAGGAGCGTTAAGACCTTGAAGTAAAACAGCTAGAGATTTCCCATGGGTTTTTTGGTGCTGTTACTCCTATCCAGCTTTTCCGTATCTTCCTTGAACTGGGTAACCACTTTGCGAAGCTCCGAAGTACCATCAGTAACAGATGGCAAGGACGAAGCCCAGCATCACCTAGCCTGGATGATAGCCGATTAGAAGAGTTTCTGAAAACCATAAGCCTGAAAACCATACTCCCAAAATATCATGACAGAGAAATCTTACCCTTAGTTATGTGACAACTTCTGACTTCAGAGGAAATCACAGGACTTGTGACAAATGCTTGAACTTTGAGTGTTAGTGGCTTCACACAGTAAAGTTTGGGAATTATGCCTCTGAAAGTGTTCCCATCTCCAGTTATCAATGGAACTGGAAAATACAGGAAAAAAAATGTTTAGAAAAATTGTTAGTCAATGGTTTCTTTCAAATATTACCATTGTGCTTCAAATACCATTGTTAAGTCAAAGTAAATCTCAGTGGTCCTGAGGACAGAACTCCTCCAAAATCTGCCATCTTCCTCTCTCAGTAATGTGTTACGTAGATGAATAATGCAACTGCTGGGTCTTATATTCACCATGCAGAGAAGAATGGTGCAGCGTTTGCCAAGATGTTCTGTTCTTACCTCTAAATCCTCTACCTTTAAAAAAAAGAACCTTAAATTAATCTGCAGTGAAGCTCAATGACTGGGTATTACAGAAGCCTTTGGCCACCGTCAGGGTTTATTACGAGATAGTTCATGACATACAATATCATACAGGGTTTAAAAATAAACCATTTGGTGATGCATGGAGCTGTTACATCTATGGAGGGGAACATCTTTGCTTACAGGGAGCCTTCAATGAACTATTTATGGGGAAGAGCTACCGAGTATTTTGTCCCTTTTCCCCCTTCCCTGCTCTGGAGTAAAAATCTATCCTGCATGGAGGAAAACAACATAAACAAAAAAAATCAATATATATATATTTCTTCTTTCAAATCACAGTTGGCAAATTAGATCCACATTTCTTTGAGAGAAATTGCTTTAGTGAGAAGTGTCTCTATCAAATGAGATTTCAAGTATCTTGTGTTCCAAAGTTTTTCATGGTTGCTTATATAATACATTTACTATATAGGAAGAGTTATCCTCTGTGCTGTATCTGTTGACATAATCTAGAAGTATCTTTGCAGCATATTTCACATTTTGAAAGATATTTTGACTGCATGTGCTTATTTGGTGCAGTCTGGGGACTTCAGATGTTGTGTTTGACATGTAAACAGCTATGACTGATGATCAACCTTTCAAAGGAGATAGACAAAAATAATTACATTTTCCATAGCCCTTGCTGATGGACAGTGGCATATGAGAACCTTTAACCAAACTCACTGATACTGGAGAAGATGCAGGCAGGGTGGTTTACAAAGATGAGGAAACTACTAGAAAAAGGCTGATTGGTTTAACTGTTGAGTGAAATTGTTTCAATATCGGGACACCACATACTTAGTTCTGTCCTGCAGCCTAGAGACAGTTGGGAAGAATCACAGTGGCAGAGCAGAGAAACAGGAGCAATACACAAGCCAGCCAAAGTCATAGTTGCATCATTTATCACAGGAGCTCTCTGCACATTGAATTTCCCAGGCATGGATGAGTACTTGAAGATTATAGTTTTGATTATGTTGTCCTAAGGTGTGAGATCATTTTTGGCAGGTATGGGACTGCGCAGCTGTTGCATTTAATGGGTTTACGTCTTAAAACCACTTCCTTGGTTTTTTCTTTTGGCAAGTGGGTAGGAAGGCACCATGCAGGACAACCTAAGGGAAGCTTTAAATCCGCACAGCTAGTGGCAGAGTAAACACAGCAACAAATTGCAACGGTTTTAAATGTGCCCTACAAAATTGAAACACAGCCTGAAGAAGTGATTAGCTGCATATTTAATCCTAAAATTCTTCCTTTTTCATTGCCATGAAGGGCCACAGCTCAGCAAGAGGCCTTGGAGGTGTGGCATGCTACCTCCATCTTCAGTCCACCTCCAACTCACTGAAGATGAGCATCTGCACCGACGCTGAAGTGCAAACCCAGGCTTTGGTAGTTTGGGCTTAATGCGCGAGGTGAGGGACGAGAAGGTTCACGCAATTTTGAAGCATGTTCAGTTGATCTGAATTCGTACCTGCTCATCGTTTCCCCAGGTGTTCAGCTGGTAGATGACCGCCAATAGTCCCATGGTCTGTCCTCGTGGTACAGGATCAGCACGAGGGATTTATTCAGAGAGAGAATTAAGGCTCTTCATCCATGAGGAGAAACTGCAAACAGCCACCTCTTTTCTGCTAACGGACCCTGTGGGTGAGCAGGGAGCATGGCACGCTCAGCCAGAGAAGAGCAGGGCCTCGGTCTATATCACACTCAAGGGCCAAAATCATAAAAGCAAGGCAAAGCGAAGGGGTGAGTGCCACGGTTTGGAGCCGCACTAAATGAGCTGAGCAATTCTCGCTCACCGAGCAATGTGAGGAGTGCTCATCGCTGGAGGAGGTTGGCAGCACTTTTATTTTCAGACTTCTGCCTCCATTGCAGCCTGTGCTCCTCGGTCTTTTGCATAAATGTCACTACCAGTATCGGGTAACATTCCACTGCTGGGGAAAGCAGATAAGGTTGGTTTTAGTTATATCATGAACTGTCTACAGGTCAACATCCTGGGTCCATGTGGACCTGTCCGTAGAGGAAGGGGTCAAGTGTCTTCTTTTTATTTGTACAAAGCAAGCGATAGCTTTCATTTTAATACCAAACCAATAGAAGAATGAATATTCTTTGATAAAGAAATTCTTGCGTTTGCTGAGAGCCAATGTCTTCCACACTGGGTTTTATTAAAAGATTTCGCATCATTTGGAGGCAAGGAGGAGAAGTGAGTAAAAGGCTGCCAATCTAGTTGAGCTGTCTGCTATGGGATGTATTGGGAGCAACTTCTGGAACCATCAAGTCATGTTTTCTAGCTGCCATGATTGTATTACTACTTGTTAGTCACAGACATAGGCAAAAAGGCAGCAGTAGTAAGTAGAGGTAACGGGGCTTTATAGGGACGTGCGATTAATAAATACTCAGGGAATGAAGGACTTTACAGACACATGCCAACATTTCAGAAAAATTTTTTTAGATATTTTAACAGTATCACTAAGTGCTTTTTAATAACATCCCCCAAGTATTCTGGGTTTTTTTCCTAATACCTCCTCCTCTCTGTTTTTCCTCTTTCAGGTTGTGTCTTAATACAGCATTTGACTCAACAGCCACATCCTTTCTCCTATCATCACACCATTTTCTTTTCACCCGGATATTATTTTTCAAACCTTCATTGTAAATATTGTTTTCAGCTTGTCCTGCAGTTTCCATAAGTGAGAAGATGCCTATAAATATAACAGGGTTTGTAATATGTGTTAATAGAAAAATCTGACCTCTCCTGAAGCTTACACACAGAAAGAGATATAATCAAGGCATCCTGGTCTGGATAAATAGTTTTGGAGCATGGTGAAAATAGGCTGCATAATTTCAAACACACACTAGTGTCAAACAAAAAAAAGGTTAGTATTTCTCACTGATTTTCTCAATTTTAGTTGTAATATCTTTATAGAAAAAGTAGAATTTTGGAAAGCACTCACCTTTGGCTATTTTCAACATTCCTTCACTTGTGGGCATCTATTTTGGTATCTCCCCATGGAAGAGCTCTGGAAGGAATACAAACATACCATCAGCGGGGTTTAAAGGTCCTTTAAAAGTAGCCAGTAAATATCCAAGGTATTTAAAACAGGTCCTGGGTTGATTATTACTGGTCTAATTCCTTTCTCTGCTATCACAAATCTTTTTAGCCTTAAAAATTACCAATAATTTGTTTCCAAATAGTATTTAACACAAATATTTCACTGATTATTATATCCAGTAATTATAACTGTGGCTGTATTAATAATATATTAATAATATATTAATAATATATTATTAATGTGG